>NW_007729033.1:75851-143263 GCF_000696425.1 Galeopterus variegatus
TAGGGTATTTCATTGGGTGAATTTGGAGGGGACATAATATAGTATTGCTGTGTCACCCCATCTAAAAATGTTAAATTTAGGAAGTTTAGAGAAAAAGCTGTAGAAATACTGTCAAAATTATATTACAATTATTATACATTTTTAAATGGCTATAATTGTATATTTTAAAATATCACTATTAAAACAATTTACAGCCAGGAGAATCCTGTTGAACATCTGTAACCCATTCTTGGCGTGTTATTGTCCCACTGCTTAGGTAGTGATGAACTCTTAGTTTGGCTACCTGGATTTGAATCCTAGCCCAGTAGCTTATTCAACTGTTTGTTCTCAGTTTTTTTGTCTGTTTGTAATTTGGAAATAATGCTAGTACCTCCCTCACAGTATTGTTGTAAGGATTTAACGAATTATTGTGTGTGTGTGCACGCGCATGTTTTCTCTAGGACAGTACTTTCTTACAGTAGACACTTTATAAGTGTTTGTTGTTAATGCAAGGGTATTCAGAAAATTCATGGAAAGATTCACATTATCTTTTAATTCTATTTTTCCATGAAGTTTTTGAAGTTGTTCTCATATTTCCTTGACTGTTTTTCTATTATATAGTAAACTCCTTGAAGGAAATGATCATATTTAGCTGAATTTGAAACTCCAGCAAAACCATTTGTTTGGGGGATGAACTTTTGTTGAGAGGAAATTTTTGCATAGTGTAAAGAACTTATTATCTGGGCTTGAATCTTGAATCTAACTATTTCTAATTATGTGGTTTTCAGCAAATCATTTGTCTTTATTTTATGATGAAAAACCTAGTTCTAACAGGTTAATAATGCTAATGCACAGGGTTTTAATGGTTGTGAGCACTAGGATTGTTAAATATGTGCAAATGCATTGTAAACTGTGAATTGGTATACTCTGAGACCTTTCCCAGGAGGACATTGGGCTGATGCTTTGCATTTAGAAGGGCCTCAAATATGTACTTCTGGTGTTATTTCTAGATGAGTTTATACTCATAGTCATAGCATGAATTCTTTATACCAGTATAAAATTGTGTCCCATTACAAGCCATATAGCTTGAAGTGTGCTATGAAAAATTACATAATTTTATGGCCGGCCTGGTGGCGCACTGGAGAGTGCTCTGCTTGGGAGCGCGGCGGCGCTCCCGCCAAGGGATTGGATCCCATGTGGAGACCAGTTCCCGCTCACTGGCTGAGCGCGGTGCTGGCGCAACACCGAGGGTTGCGATCCCGTTGCCGGTCCCCGGTACGGGCGCGACACCGAGGGTTGCGATCCCGTTGCCGGTCAGTAAAAAAGACAAAAAGGAAAAAAAAATTACATCATTTTAGATGTCAATCCAATTTTTATAACCTTTATAACCTTTTAATATATTTGGAACCTAAAAAATTGAGAATGGCTTGGTTCTCCTTTGACCTCAGAGAGGCCCTATTAGATGTTTATTATTGTTATGCTGTATACTTTATCGAATATATTATTGGTGTACCCAGTTTCCAGGTTTTTTGTTCAATTTTTATAGTAATATAACATGAATTGATTAACATTGACCACATAGCAAATAATTTTTTATTCAAAACTAGAACCATCTAAACAAAAAAATTGTTCTAAATGTATGTATTTTGTAGTTATTCATTTAAAAGATACACTATTGTAACAATTAAAAACTAATTTTTTTATTTGTACAGCTCCTCGTGAGAGTGTGATATTGTTGGCTACAAATGATCCAGCAACATTCTGATTGTGGGGAGATGTCTGCAGTGACTAGAACAATAATGGTGGATTATAGTGATGTTTTCTGATTTGTTATAGTTCTTAGTTGTTTATATGTTTTGACAGATATCTCTTTTCTTAACACTTTAATTTTAGACTTATAAAAAAGTTGCAAAAATGGTAAAGGGAATTCCCTTACCTGATGTCCCCAAATGTTCACATATTACATATGTAACCATAATACAATTATTAAAACCAGGAAATTAACATTGACACAGTAATCTACAGATCTTATATGAATTTCACCAGTTATCCTGCTAAAGGCCTTTTTTGGTCCAGAACACAATCTAGTATTCCACATTGCATTTGATTGTCTCTTTAGTCTTTTACATTCTGTGAAAGTTCATCGGTCTTTGTTTTTCATGATCCTGGACTCTTGAAGAGTACCGACCAGTTATTTTGTAGAATGTCTCTCAGTTTGGGTTTGTCTGTCGTTTCCTCATGATTAGATTGATTTTATGCATTTTTCACAAAAATACCACAGAAATGATATTGTGCCCTTCTCAATATTAGGAGTATGTGCAATATATCAATAATATCCATATGAATTAGTACTGGTGATACTAAATTTGAATACTTGGTTAAGGTGGTCCATGCCAGGTTTTCTACTTTAAACTTGCTTTTTTCTCCTTTATAATGATAAATATTTTGTGAGGAGATATTTTGTGAGTACTGTGTTTCATCATACTTTTACTCACTAATTTTAGCATCAATTGATGATTTTTGCCTCTGACAATTATTGCTTTATATACCCAATTATGATTTTCCATTTTCGTCATTACTTTTGTTAATTGAAATTCTAGTATAAGAAAAAGCTGTTCCTTCTCTGCCATTTGTTTTCTCAGTTATTTATATCAGTATGGACTCATGGGTATTTATTTTATTTTATGTGTTAAATTATTAACATTGTTTGTTTTGTTGCTCAAGTTTTTCTTGATTCAGCTATTGGGAGCTTCTTCAACTTGACTTCTATTTTTTTAGATATGTGTCAGTTACTTTTGAGCACTTTCTTCCTAACGCTATAAAATGTAACAAGTTCATCTTTTCTTCCCTGACCCAACTCTGTAATCAACCATTTCTCCAAAGAGCCATGTTTCCTTTGATTTGAGATTGTATTTAGTAATCAAGATCGGAGTACTAGGTGTGCTCATTGCTACAGAGGTGCTATTGCTCAGAGTTCTCTCAGACGACTAGCAGAGCTAGCAAATATATGTGTATAATCATACAGATAATACACACATCTGTGTTTGTCCATCTGTATATATCTTAAAAGCTATTAGTTTAACCCTGTGTTACAGAGTTTATTCTGGCCTTCCTCTCTTTCTTATTTGTAACTTTCTCTGACTGTGAAAGTCTGGATTTCATTATCCACAGTATATTTACTTATTTGCTCAGTTCTAGTATACACAGAGTAGTTCAAGAATTGCTAACTTATATCCTTGTGATAAACAACTTTTCTAAATGTAGTGCAATATTTATATGTAGTTTTTTGTCTTTATCCTTACAGTGTATAAAAAAATATCTTAAATTAGTTCTGTTCTTTCCCACCTCTTTTGGTGTCTCTATTTCATTTTCGTTTCATTTCAATTCTAGTTTATTAATTAATTACTTGTTGGTAAATGAACAATTATAACAGATCAGAGCTATATGAAAAGATATATTCAGAGATGTGTCACTTCACTCTCATCCCTACTACCCTCTTTTTTCCATACTTTCATTATATTCCTAGCCAAACAATTCTTTTAGGTAACCAGTTTCATCAGTTTCTGGGTTATATGTCCTGTATGTCTTTTATACAAATTAGAATATATATTATCTTATATTCTATTTTTTCTTGTATGAAAGGGTGTATACTACAAATCTTTTTTTTTTTTTTTTTTTGTCACATATCAAGTGTATCCTGGAAATCACTCCATATCAATTCATAAAGATCTTCCTCTTTGTTTTTCACAGTTGCATAATACTCCATTATGTAGATATATCAATTCTTTAACCACTATCCTATGTATGAGCATTTAAGTTATTGCCAGTATTTTATAATTTAAACAATGCTGCAATGAATAACCTATGTATTTTTGTATTATTTGAGGTTGATCTTCGGGGTAAATTCCTACATATGTGATTGCTGGGTCAAAAAGTAAGTGTATTACACATTGTTTTCTTAGATATTGCCAAATTCTTCAGAAGAGTTGGACAAGTTTGTATTACTAGTGCATATGAAATTGCCTGCTTCCCACAGCCTCATCAATAGAACACACTGTTCTTTTTACTTTTTAATTTTCTGTAATATGATAGGTGAGAAATGATATCTCAGTGTTGTTTTTAATTTGCATTTCTCTAGTTATGAGTGAATTTGAACACCTTTTCATATATCTAAAGGTGATTTTTATTTTTATTTTTTGGTATATTGTCTGTTTATATCTTTTTCCTTTTTTCTATTAGTTTTTGGTCCTTTGCCCATCAAATTTTAAGAGTTTTTCTTCATATATTAGGGACATTAGTACGTTGTCAGAGTGTTACTTATTTTAAAGTGTTGTGATGAGATTTATCTAGTGTACTTCTTTGGTGTTGGACTTCCCAAAATATAAATCTGGAACAGATGAGGCTTCATATATTCTGAATAAATAATCTGTACTGAAAAGATACTGTTGTTTCAATCTGTTTGTGACAGCAAAATGAATTAGACACTTTGGTCACCTCTGTATGGTTGTCATTGCTCTCTCTGTATCTTTTATGTCTACTATGCTGTGAGAAGTTTAACTTCTTGTACGTGTGCGGAAATGCCTTACCCTTCAAGAAGTTTTAACTTACCTTTTCCTTTTATTCAAAACTGTTATCTCCTTTCATGGTGTTCCTATAGGTTTTCTATGTTTTATAATTGCATTTACATTGAATTGTGCTCAGCTTATATAAGTGCCTGAGGTCCAGGACCTTGTAATTGTCATATTTCATTCCTTTACTATGCTTAATTGTGAAAGTTACCAATAATGAGAATGAATACTTTGTGCTATACGTTATGCTATGGATTTTTTCCAATCGGTCTTGTTATCATCTCAGTATTATGGATGAAGAAAGTAATACTTAGTGGTGTTTAACTTGTCCAAAGCCAAATAGCTGGTGAGTGACGGAGTTGAAACTGAACACAGGTTGTGTGACTTCAAAGCATATGAGACTAATTACCATGCTATATATAATGTCGTTTATTTTTGTTAGTAGTTAATATTCTCAAATTTTTATTGAGTTGACTTATTAAAGTTCTATAGCATTCATGATATTCCATTTGTAAAATTGGGTGGGGCTTGGCTAAGAGAGTGGTGGAAAAAGGAAAGAGTAGTGGCAAGAGAAATTGAGCATCCAAATGTAGTCAGTATACACTAATTTGATCAAGGTTGTAGGTATCTCTGAAGTTTTATTAGGGTGAGCCTCTGTTTTTTATGAAATTATTAGTAATTCTGGTTACATCGGCAAAAGGAATCCATTCTGTAGATGGCAACTGTGTATATGACATCTCAGAGCCACCTTATTTTCTTTATACATTGTTTCAAAATTGTTATTCAGAGATCTCAGCTCCTTTACTATGATTTTATTTTTATTTTCTAAGTGCTAAAAGCTAGATGTTATTAAGATTTCTTTCAGATAACTTGTTTAAATAATTTCAACAAAACCCTGTGTAGTATTAATGTTTTTCATTGAGTTTGCTTGCACGTTGGAATACAATGCTTGTGATACAATTTTGATTATATCAGGTGATTCTTTACACTTAATGCTACTTACATATAGAGATTTGTTAGGATCATTTAAAGATTAAATGACTTAACTAAAATTCTACTCCAGTGCTGTTTTGATATGTGGAGATTTAACTTTGTTATTGTTGTTAAAAATACTTAGGTATAAAAAAGTCTCTTGTATTTACAAGTGAAATGAAAATATTGAAATGTAATATAAAATAGCTACCTGCCCAGTTTTAAGGAAATTCACTACTTTATATTACAAGTTCACCCACTTTGATTAATTTTTCCTCGAAATTAAAAAAAAAAAAATGCATGACTTCTAAAAGCAAAAATTTTAACATTGTGTTGTGGAATTGGTTTTATCATTTCTTTTGCTCCTTATTTTTTCCTGCTGATTGATATTACTGTCTGGTATTTTATTTCAGCATAAAGAAGTTCCTCTAGCATTTCTTATAGTACAGGTTTACTGGCAATGAATTTTCTCAGTTTTATTTTATCTAAAATGCTTTTATTTGCTTTTAATCTTGAAGGATCTTTTCACTGGACAAAGGATTTTGGATTGAAGGTTTTTTTGTTTATTTGTTTCAGGAATTTCAATATGTTGGTTTCCTGTTTTCTCATCTCCATTTTTTTCTGATGAGCAGTTAGCATTCTTTTGAATTATTGTTCTCCTTTAGGAAATTCATATTATCTTTTAATTCTTAATATTATTAAGAATTAAATTATTTAATAATAAATCATTATTAATTCTCATATGATCTTTTAATTTTTCCACAAAAATTTTGAAGTACTATCCAATGTAATTATTTTTTCCTATTAATATTTTCTTTTTATCTTTGATTTTCAGTAATTTGACTGTCATGTGCCTACGAGTCAACTTTTTAAAATGTCTCTTTCTCAGGCTTGGCTGAATTTCTTGAATCTGTATATTTATGTCTTTCACCAAAATTGGTAAATTCTCAGCTATTATTTTTCAAATGTTTTTCTACACGTATTCTCTTTTTATCCTTTCCTTCTGATACTTTTAAAATCTGTTTTCCCTATGTTCTTTAGACTGAATATTATATATTGGTTTTTCTTCACGTTCATTTTCTCTTCTTTCATCTCAATATAGTGATTTAAAAATTTTTTTCTATATTTTTATTTCTAATATTTTTATTTGGTTCTTGTTTATCACCTTTATTTCTTCCCTGAGGTTTTCTATCTTTTTATTTCGTATCATCATATTTTACTTTAAATCTTTGATCACAGTTATAATAGCTGATTAAAAATCCTTGTCTTTTATTTCTAATATTTTTATTTGGTTCTTGTTTATCACCTTTATTTCTTCCCTGAGGTTTTCTATCTTTTTATTTCTTATCATCATATTTTACTTTAAATCTTTGATCACAGTTATAATAGCTGATTAAAAATCCTTGTCTGCTAATCCCGGTATCTGGATAGATTCATGCCAGTCTCCATTGATTATGTCTTCTCTTCAGTATGTTTTTTATTTCTTCACTTGTTGAGAACTTCAAAATTTTATACTGGACATTGTGAGTGATGTATTTTAGAGAGTGGATTCTGTTAGACTTATGTGATGAGTGTTGACTTTTTTTTTCTCTATTTATTTTCTAAATCAGTTAACTTGGCTGTACTCCATCTTCAAATTCTGTTTCCTATGTTGTAGGTATTAGCTGAAATTTCAGGTCAGTTCTTTTAACCTTAGCAGTGCTGTTTTAAGTCTGTCTCACATGTACTTCTTAAAAAGGGTTTAGCAAGAGATTTGCACAGTTTGTACATGGAATTTAAAGCTTCTTTTCTCTGGTTCTCCCCTTTTTAAAATTCTCTCCCTCACTTTCAAAATGCTGTGATTTCCTGGGAACCTTTCCACAGATTAAGAGAGTAAAACTACTAGTTTTTATTAAATTTTAGTTGCTGTACATGGCAGAGATTGGGACCCTCACTCAGGTTAGAAGCCATGACAATGGGATTCTTATTCGTGTTATTCCTTTTTTCTCCCAGAATCAGCCTGCTTTTGTTCACTTTACTTTTTTTAAAAAAATATTTTGTTCAGAGTTTATAATTGTTATTTATTGTAAGGTTGGTTCTATGGAAATGACCTGACCATGACTAGAAGCAGAGCTCTGTACTTATCTTTTGAGCTCTTCAGTTCCTTATGTCTCCTGACTTTTCTCCATATTTCAACAAAAGTATGTGTATATTATTGAACTTTCCCCTTGTTCTGAAATTGGTTCTTGGACCTAATTCCTTAGAATTAGTCTTTCTGCCATCCTAGTTTATGTCTTGTCTAATTAAAGTCATGCCTGTATTTGAAAAGTGGAACATTTCCAGGGAAAGTAAGCAGCTGGTACTGATACTCAAGAGTTTTATGAAATGAAAGTAAGCAAAGGGCCAGTTAGGCTGAACTTCAGGAAAAAGTATCTAATGGTGAGATTTGTGAAACTGAACAATCTGGCAAAGGGACATTCTCTGAGCTATTTCAAAATGAATTGGAAAAGTCAGAGGAAAAACAAGTAATAAGCCCAGGTCATAGATTGGCAGATGGACAGTTTGTATGATCTCATAGCTACCTTTCCCAGTGACTATTTGACTGTGGTCATTAGCAAAAGAGCCCTTTTGGATTGACATTATTAATATGAGAGTCTGAATTGGAAGGAGAAAATGGATTTCTCTGAAAAGCTTATAACCAATGATAAAAATTCTCTTCTATTCCAGAAGAATTTGTATGATATTATTTATTTTTATGTGGTCTTCATGAGATTCAATAATAGCAGGGACTTGAACTCTTTTGTTTATCATTGTGTTCCAAGCACCCAGCAGAGTGTCTAGCATGTGGAAGCCATTCAATAAGTATGAGTGTCCCTTTGACTTTTATTATGCTTTACTAAAAAGCCACACACTCTCAAATGGATGTTAGTTATTGAAAGTGACAGTTATGATTGAGGTTTTCCATTATTTCTCTTACTCTTCTCAATATTTTCCCTATATCTTGCTAAGTCCAAAAGCCTGAATTTAAGGTGTTTAGGTGTTCTCTTTGGTTTTGTCCACAGGAAACATCAAAAGATTTAATTCTATCATGACTCTGAAATGTACTACAGGTAAACAAAATATCAAAGATATTTACTAAAAGAGAGAATATTAAACAAAGCAAGTTAATTGTATTGAATCTGAAGTCAGATAGTCCTGACTTTGAATCCTGGATTCAAGGGATACATTCTGTGACCTTTGACAACTTCCTTAACCTATCTGAACCTCAGTTTCATCATCTTTAAAAAGTATGGATAATATCAACCTAAGTATTCATCAGTGGATAAATGGATAAAGAAAATGTGGTATATATACACAGTGGAATAGTATTCAGCCTGAAAAAAAAAAGGAAATCCTGTCCTTGCGACAAGTTGGATGAAAGTGGAGGACATTATGTTATATGAAATAAGCCAGGCACAGAGAGGCAAATACTGCATGATCTCACTTATATGTGGGATAAAAAAGGTTGAATTCAAAGAAGCAGAGAGTATAATGAAGGTTGCCAGGGACTGTGGCAGGGGAGGAGGTTGAAGAAATGTTGGTCAAAGGATACAAAATTTCAGTTAGATGGTAGGAATAAGTTCAAGAGATTTATTATACGATATAGTGACTATAGTTAATAACGTGTTGTGTTCTGGAAAAATCACTATGAAATAAGCCAGGCACAGTGAGGCAAATACTGCATGATCTCACTTATATGTGGGATAAAAAAGGTTGAATTCAAAGAAGCAGAGAGTATAATGAAGGTTGCCAGGGACTGTGGCAGGGGAGGAGGTTGAAGAAATGTTGGTCAAAGGATACAAAATTTCAGTTAGATGGTAGGAATAAGTTCAAGAGATTTATTATACGATATAGTGACTATAGTTAATAACGTGTTGTGTTCTGGAAAAATCACTAAGAGAGTAGATTTTAAGTGTTCTCACCACAAAAAATAAGTATATGAAGTAATGTGTATGTTAATTAACTTGATTTAGCCATTCCACAATGGAAATATATTTCAAAATATATAACATCATTTGTACATTCGTACACAATAAATATACACAATTTTTATTTGTCAGTTAAAATACATTAATTTTAAAAGTATGAATAATTAGTACCTATTTAATGTAGCAGGTGTGTTTTGAAAATGAGATTTGTATATGAAGTTGTTTAGCATTGTACCAGATACATAGTACGTGCTCAATAAAATAACAGATGCTTCAGAAAATAGCTACTGTTATGGTGGTTATTTTTTTCCATCTTAATCTTTCTTGTAGTTTATTATGACTTGGTTTTTTAAAGATATTTTTGTATTGTAACATGGGTCTTGCTCTGTGACCTTGAACCTTTTTTGGTTTAACTTTTGTCTTCGTTAAATTGTTAATGAAATGAGGGGTTGAATTAACTTAGTTTTTCTTTTTTATGCCAACTCTGATCAATTGGTGGGAGCTGGTTGGAGTGCTATTCTTCAAGTGCCTTGAGTTTACTTCTGTGGCTCACTGGAAGACATGTAATGATGTTCTGTAATGATATGAGTTTGGAAACCAGATTTGACATCATTCACTATCCATTCACAGTTTCAGTCTTCAACTTTCAGTAGATAAGAATATAAAACAAGTCTTTAGAAACTTATTTATATTTTTTAACACAAGTACTTATTGACTGCCCACTTTATGTGATGCATCATGTTAGGTGCTTTTCTCTAGTTTGTTAGAGGTGAAGGTATCAGTGAGTGAGTGACTTTTTCTGGAGTAGATAGCTTACTTAGGAGATTCAGTATAGTAGTAATAATAAAGAAATTATAAATTGTAGTAAAGACGAAAGAAAACAGTAAAGACATTGTATCAGATGTACTACAAATGAACAGATATGCTTTGTAACATATTTAACAAGCTGTAAAAACTTTAACTCTTACTAGCAAAAACAAGGGCTTATGATTTTATTTTTGCAACATTGTACCATAAAAAGCACTATCCAAAATAAGAACTTTATTATTAAATTAGAATACTGAAATATAGTGCATTTTGCTTTAATTATCAGATCATATTATTGACATGTTAATATAACCACATTAATTTATAGTTTCATTTCCTAATAGTTTCTGCAGCCGTACATAGATTTGGATTAATCCATTGATGGTGCTTTTTGGTGGATCTTGACATTTGAGAAAAATTTCCTCTCTACTTGGTATTCTGCAGTTCACAGAGCTTATTTTGGGCTCTTGGTCTCTTTAGTTAATCAAGTTCAGCAGGTATTCTTTAAATGTCTGAGCTGTATTGCATTATCATATTTCTTGTCTACAAAATTTTACTTTTTTTAAGATATAGAAAATATATGTAGTGTATATGCCATTACATATTATAGTTTTGTTGTGTTATACTTTAATAGTAACATAATGATTAAAAACAGCTTTAAAACAAAATGAATAATTCATTCAACCCAATAAAAAATTCTAAGTATTTCTAGCATTTTTAATTATAATTATTGCTCTCCTTTTCATCTTTTGAAGCAGTGATCAAAGAAATTGAATTTCTGTGTGACTCAGTATTTTGAAATATTTAGTCCCCAAATCCCAATTCAAAGTAATATTTCGTCAAAAAAGGTGGTGTTAGAACTGTGTGGTGGAATCCTGACTAATACAAACTGGTTTATAAATGCACTGATATGCTAACCCACTAAGCCGCTTTCTGGCAGATTGTAAATGTTCTATATGGTAGCACTTTTTTAGGGTTTTATAGCGAGAGCAGAGTGTGTTGTTTCTCCCTATTAAAATAACAATTTGTTTGGCATATACTGTGTTTTAAACCAGCTGCAACACTAAAATGGACCACCCACAGAGAGTCCAGTTAGGGATTATTGAGGCTTGGCTGGCTAAACTACTACCACCTAAACAAATATCATTGCCGATTCTGTGATTTAGTGCTTGATCTAAGTAGGTGATTACTTACTAGTGAATCTGTTCAAGTGCCTGAGCTGCTGAGATTCTATATTTAAAAAAAAAAAAGATAAAAATAATAAAACAAGAAATCTTCTTTGATGCAAATTTAAAATCTGATAATTAAATTGAATCTTCTAATTGTGGCTAAATTATAATATTTTCTTTCATTTTAGGATGCTAAGTGTCTTATAATCATTTTAAACAATGTTTAAATGGCTTCTTGTGCAATACTATTATTCTCTATAAGATATTTTATTTGTATTGTCTGTCTCTGTGTTTTGCCATTACAGTGGTAATTTTGAGATTATAAAAAAAGCAGTTGCCACTCATTGAATTTTATTGTATATCCTTGAATTATGCACATTAATAGAAACCTATTATGATGAAGTAAGTATTTTTTTCTCCATGGGAAACTTCTCGGTGTTAAAAGTTTATTAAGCATGATTTGATAGATCAAGGTTTGAATGGCAATATAACTGTGTGGTCTGATAATATATTGTTTGAATAGCAAAGGTCACTTGGAGTTCAGAGTGTTTCCCAGATAATTTAACTTACTGCTCAGTTAAGGAAAAAAAGCCTGCTTGAAGATAAAGTGATGCTTTCAATGGTTACAGAAAATATAGGTACAGTGAAATGAAGAATTCTGTGAGTATTAACTATTTACTGAGAGTTCAAAATAAATACATACACATGTCATTGATGGCATATGAGCAATGAGAAAGATTATTGGATTTGTGTGCTGGAGATTTATTCCAAAAGTATATCCTAACCTTTTAGAAATTTATTCTGTGCTCTGTCACACAGCTGTAAATCAGTGTGAAGGATTTCTTAGATATACTGTGGCTAGAATTATTACCTCCATGATAAGTGTAAACCTAGTTATGTATTTGTATAATTCATAGTCTACTTGTCAGAAGGATTTCTTTTTATATTAGAGTATGCATCTTATCAGAAATAGAGCTTGTGGTTTTTAAAAAAATATAACAGGTTTCAAAAATAAACCTAGTTATGTATTTGTATAATTCATAGTCTACTTGTCAGAAGGATTTCTTTTTATATTGGAGTATGCATCTTATCAGAAATAGAGCTTGTGGTTTTTAAAAAAATATAACAGGTTTCAAAATAAGATTTATTTAACATAAAAACAAATTCCTAAATAAACATTCTCATATAAACATAAGCATATAACACTTTTTAAGTGGTTTATTTGCCTGTTGCCCTCAAAGTAGAGTGGTAGGTTAAGTGAAAATGAGTTAGTATAAATGATGGTTAATTATGTTACAGTTAGAGTGGAGTCCTGAATAAAGGCTAAATTTTAAAGTCAGTGCCTAAGATAAAGGTTAAATGTAGTCAAAATTACCCCCGAAAATCCTTTAAATTGCTATTAAGTATAATGTGCATGACACTATCTAACAATAAGTCTAGCACAGGGAGTTTTTTCTCTAAGGATAGAAGACATTGCTCTTTCACTGACCACCAGTAAAAAATGTTAGCTTTAATTTAGGTGCTACATTTGGTCAAATATATACACGTCTGGCCAGGGCTTGGTTATTGGGTAAGATTATGAAATGAAAAGAAGTGGAAATGACTCTAGTCACCCTTCTCCCCTGGGACTGTTGCCCCCACCTTACATTTTTTTCCCAACTGATTTTGATAAAGGCATGAAAGCATTTCAATGGCGGAAAGATAGCCTTTTCAACAAATGGTGCTGGAACAATTGCACATCCATAGGTAAGAAAATGAAACTTGGCCTAAACCTCACACTTAATATAAAGATTGACTCAATAGATTACAGATTTTAATATAAAACACAAGACTATAAAACTTTTGGAAAGGGCCGGCCCGGTGGCACACTGCTACAGTGCGCTGCTTGGGAGTGCGGTGGCGCTCCCGCCGAGGGTTCAGATCCCACATACAGACCAGTTCCTGCTCACTGGCTGAGCGAGGTGCGGGCGCAACACCGAGGGTTGTGATCCCGTTGCCGGTCCCGGTCCGGTATGGGCACGACACTGAGGGTTGCGATCCGTTGCTGGACACGAAAAAAAAGACAAAAAGGAAAAAAAAAAAAAACTTTTGGAAAAAAAGAAAAAATTTTTAGTATATTTTTGGGACCTACAGCTAGGTGAAAAGTTCTTAGATGTGACACCAAAAGCATGATCCAGGAAAGGAAAAATTGATAAAATGGACCTCAAAAAAATTAAAACCATTTACCCCATGAAAAAGATGAAAAGACGAGCTGTTGACTAGAGAAAAATTAGCAAGCCACATATCCAACAATGGAGTAGTATCTAGAATATATAAAGAACTCTCAAAGTACAACAGCAGAAAACCAAATAATTCAATTAGAAATGAGCACAAGACATGAACAGACATTTCACTGAAGAGGATATATATAGGTAACAAATAAGCACATGTAAAGATGTTCAACATCATTAGGAAAATGCAAATTAAAACCATGATGAATTATCATTACACACCTCCCTATCAGAATGTCTAAAAGAAAAAATAGTAACAATAACAAACACTAGCAAGGATTCTGAAAAATGCTCACACATGCATACTGGTGGGAATGTAGATTGTCATAATCACTCTGGAAAACAATATGGCAGATTCTTATAAAGCTAAATATATGCTTAACAGACACCTAGCAATCACTCCTGGGCATTTATCCCAGAGAGATAAAACTTATTGTACAGCTTTTGTATAAACATAATGTTTATAGATGCTTTATTCTTAATAGCCAAACCCTGGAAACAACTCAAATGTCCTTCAGTAGGTGAATGGTTGAACAAACTGTGGTATATTCATAAGTAGAATACTACTGAACATTAAAAGTGAATGAGCTGTTGATACATATAACTTGGACATATGTCAAGGGAATTATGCTAAGAAAAAAAAAACAATCACAAAAGATTGCTTGCTCTATGATTCCATTTTCTTAGCAAAATTCTTGAAATGACAGAATTATAGAGATGGAAAACTCATTAGCAGTGGCCATGTGTTAGGGATGGGGCAACAGGAGGAATTCTTGTGATGAAATGTGTTCTTGACTGTGGTGATGGATATAGGAACCTACATGGGATAAAATTGCATAGAATTTAATATACACATACAAATGGATGCATGTAAAACTGGGGAAATAAGATCGGTAAGATGGGTGGATTGTATCAGTGTCAATTTTCTGGTCATGATGTTGCACTATAGATTTGCAAGATATTACCATTTTTTGAAACTTGAGATGGGTGGATTGTATCAGTGTCAATTTTCTGGTCGTGATGTTCCACTATAGATTTGCAAGATATTACCATTTTTTGAAACTTGATACAAGGGTACAGATTATCTTTTTGTGTTACTTCTGCACACAAATCTAAAACTGCATGTGAATCTATAATTATCTCACAATTAAAAATTTAATAAGATATACTTTGAAAAAGAGGAATCTTTCCAAAAACTTTCCTTTAAATTTAAGTTTTTTGAGATAAATATATTTGAAGTTTTATAAAAATTACATGTTCATATATAATTAAAAGGCATTAAGTTTAAATATAGGAAGGAGACCTCTTAGTTGCTTAAAATTTTTTTTTTAAATCCCAGGTTTAAAAAATGTGTGGCTATATCTTTTTAATTTGAATTAGAAATCAATATTAAACTGTTTTTAACATCAATTAACTTTTTAAAAATCTTTTATGGTTTTGTAACAGCTAATTCAATATTTTAGTTACCAAGAACTATTACTTAATTTATTTTTTAATTTCTGTCCAATATTTGTTATGAGTTAGTATGTTTAATAATATATAGGTTTAAAAAATAAATGATTTTAACCTGTTGTTATGGAAATATAAGTAGTTATGCCAGCACCTGGGTAACTACCATTCTGCTTTGGATGGGATCAGAATCCCAGGTCTGTAATGATATGGTCCCTTAGCAGGGGAGGCAATGCATATATAAAATATTTAAATTAAGCATGGATTTGAATAATCTCCACTGGACTGAATCGGTGTTATAAAAGTTAAATCTTTTTATGCCACATCAAACTGCACATTCGGATAACATTGCTATATTATGACATCTAATTTTTGCTTCTAGTTAGTTCTAGACTCTTAGTGGTGTGGTTTCAACAGAAATGTACTTATTGAAAATAATAGTGCATATAGAACATTGGTAACAGAAATGGAAAAAGTGTATCATGGGTACTGAATGAGAAGATTTTAGTTGTTAATATAGGCACAACTAAACTAAAATAGCTTTCTTCATGTGTATTTAAACATTTTATAGCTTTCATGGAAATAATTTCTGTTAATCAGCTTTTAGAGTCTGATAAATAATATACAGAAAAAAATTTTTACGGATAAGATCTTCTATAAATCTTTTTGCAAATGAAAAAATAATTTCTTCTGAATTCAGTACATTGACAGTTCTTGTTCTTGATATGTCCCTTTTTTGACAATATATGAGCCTGGTATACGAGGAGGGAAGCCACCTGCCTAATAAATGTCATTCTGGTCCCTCATCTTATTTCCTTTAGTTGTGACTGTCAGAAAGCATATACTGTTCACGTAAAAGACTACCCTGTAAAGAAAATACTGTCATGTTTATGATTTGTTTTTCATATAGATTAGAATCTAGTTTTGAAATATTACATTTATTTTAAAAAGCAAACAATAATTAGTAATTCTATTTTAATTTTATAAAGACATAAAAACATTTGGCTTTTTTTTTTTTTTGTAATTTGTTTTCCTGTGTCTAAAAGTTATATATATATAGCCTTGCTATTTTAAAATACATGGCTTTTACATAGAGTGGGAGTGTTAATTTCCAGTGGCTGTTGTAACAAATTACCACAAACTGGGTGGCTGAAAATGAAAATTTATTCTCTTACATCTCTGGAAGCCAGAAGTTCGAAATCAAGGTATCTGTGTAAGTAAGGTCACTCTCGCTTCAAAGCCTCTGTTCCTTTTCTTTTCTAGCCTTTTTTTTTTTTTTTAAATTATTTTTTAAAGTTGTAGTGAAAAACACTTAACATAAAAATTTCCATCTTAACCATTTTTAAGTGTTCAGTGACATTAACTACATTCGCATTACTGTAATTTGCCTCTTCTAACTTTTTATAACTGCTGTTCTTTGCCTTGTGGCTTCATCTCTGCCTCTAACTTTACATAGCCTTCTATGGTATGTGTGTGGGTGTGGGGAGGGGGGTGGAGCGGGGAAGTCCCCCTGCATCTCTCTTAATGAGGAGGATAAGCTTCTCCTTTCAACATCCTTAACTTAATCACATCTCCCAATGTATAAGGAAATATTTATAGTTTCCAGGGATTAGGAAGTGAATATAGGAGTGTCTGTGGGAGACCATTATTTTCAGCCTACCAGAGTAGGCATTCATTAAATATTTAATTGTAGGCAAGACATACAGTTGTTTTTAGGATTATTTTATGTAAGTGATTTACTTAAATATTCAGATACCATGACTTAAGATTTGCTGTAGTAGAAGAGAAATCCTGTATATAATAATTTATTATTATTGTTACTTTAAAAGCAAAGCAAGACGAACGTTTTCTTTAATGAGTCTATGGTCATCTTAAGCCTTCACTTACAATTAAAAGGCAGCAAGGTTTTATTGTTTGATTTTGATGGCCATTCTGGAATATTTCTATGTCAGTATTGCATTGTTTTCCCTAATAATTAGTGTACTTCTAAGTCCTTGCTCTTACTCTTTTTTCCTTCTTTTCAGTGTATATAATGGGATTCCTTCCTTCCTTCCTTCCTTCCTTCCTTCCTTCCTTCCTTCCTTCCTTCCTTCCTTCCTTCCTTCATTCCTTCCTTCCTTCCCTTCCTCCCTCCTTCCCTATTCCCCTTCTTTTCTTTCTCTCTTTCCCTCTCTTCTTCTCTCCCTCTCTCCCATTCCTAATTCCCCTTCCTCTCTCCCTCATCCTCTCTCATCTTCCCTGTCTCCCTTTCTCTCTCCCTTTCCTCTCCCTCCTTCCCCTCTTTCTTTCTTTCTCTTAAATATTCTGGAGGTATTGTTGTTTCCATTTAAAAATGCCAGAATATACTCTGGGATGTAGTGTGTGGATTTTCATTAACTTTAATGTACTTTGGTGAATATATTATCTAGATTGCTGTACATATAAATGCTAGTAATGAAAAGTGAAATGCTATTATAAGTTATAAAAAATTACTGTGGGGAGAAAATATTTGCAAAAGACATAATTGATAAAGGACTATTCATGTATATAAATATCCAAAATATATAAAGAACTCTTAAAACTCAAAATAATAAAACAACTAAATTAAAAAATGTGCCAGAGACCTTAACATAAATCTCACCAAAGAACACTTACAGATGGCAAATAAGTACAGGCACACCTCAGAGATATTACGGGTTCTACTCCAGACCACCGCAATAAAGCAAATATCGCAATAAAGTGAGTTGCACCAATTTTGGGGTTTCACAGTGCATGTAAGACTTATTTATACTCTCTTGTAGTCTATTATGTGTGTAACTGCATTATATCTAAAAAAAAATGTACATACCTTAATTACTTTATTGCTAGAAAATGCTAATGATCGCCTAAGCCTTCAGTGAGTTGCAGTATTTTTGCTGGTTGAGATGCTTGCCTCAGTGTTGATAGCTGCTGACTGATCAGGGTGTTGGTTACTGAAGGTTGGGGTGGCTGTGGAGATTTCTTAAAATAAGACTAGAGTGTAGTTTGGGGCATTGATAGTCTATTCCTTTCATGAAAGATTTCTGTGCAGCATGTGATGCTGTTTAAATAGCATTTTACCTACAGTAGGACTTCTCTCAAAATTGGAGTCAATCCTCTCAAACCCTGCCACTGCTTTAACAACTAAGTTTTTGTAATCTTCTAAATCCTTTGTTTCAGCAATGTTCACAGCATATTCACCAGGAGTATTCCATTTTAAGAAACCACTTTCTTTGTTCATTTATAAGAAGTAACTTCTCATTCTTTAAAATTATACGATTGCAGCAATTCAGTAACATCTTCAGTCTCCACTTCTAATTCTAGTTTTTTGCTAGTTCTACTACATGTGCAGTTACTTCCTCTACTAAGGTATTGTACACTTCAAAGTCATCCATGAGGATTGGAATCAACTTTTTCCAAACTCTTGTTGATAATTTGAGCTCCTCCAATGAATCACAAATACTTTTAAGGACACCTAGAATAGTGAATCCTTTCCAGAATGTTTTCAATTTACTTTGCCAACATCTATCAGAGGAATCCTGTGTATGGCAGCTGTGGACTTATGATATGTATTCTTAAATAATAAGACTTGAAAATCACAATTACTTCTTGATCCATGGACTACAGAATGGATGCTGTGTTAGGCATGAAAATAACATTAATATATTTGTATATTTCCATCAGAGCTTTTGAGTTGACTAGGTGCATTGTCAATGAGCAGTAATGTTTTTTGAAAGGACTCTTATTTTCTGAGCAATTGTTCTCTACAGTGGGCTTAGAACATTAAGTAAACCATGCTGTAAATAGATGTACTGTCATACAGGTTTTGTTGCTCCATTTATATAGAGCACAGGCAGAGTAGATTTAGCATAATTTTTAAGGGGCTTAGGACTTTTGGAATAGTAAATGAGCATTGGTTTCAAATTAAAGTCACTAACTCCTTAGCCTCTAACAAAAGAGTCAGCCTCTTCTTTGAAGTTTTGAAGGTTGAGCATTGACCTCTTATCTGTGACAGCCTAACTGGAAACTTCTTCCAATATAAGGTTGTTAAGTCTACATTGAAAATCTGTTATTTAGTTTTGCCTGTTTCATCAATGATCTTAGCTAGATCTTTTGTATCACTTGCTGCAGCTTCTACATCAGCACTTGTCACAGATTCTACATCAGCACTTGCTGCTTCACCATGCACTTTGATGTTATTGAGATGGCTTCTTTACTTAAAACTCATGAACCAACCTCCGCTAGCTTCAAACGTTTCTTCTGCAGCTTCCTCTCCTCTCTCAGCCTCCATAGAATTGAAGAGAGTTAGGGCCTTGCTCTGAATTAGGCTTTGGCTCATGGGAATGTTGTGGCTGGTTTGTTCTTCTAGCCACACTGCTCAAACATTTTCCATACCAGCAATAAGGTTGTTTGGCTTTTTTATCATTAGTATGTTCACTGGAGTAGCACTTCAAATTCTCTTCAAGAGCTTTTCCTTTGCATTCACACCTTGGCTAACTGGTGCAAGAGGCCTAGCTCTCAGCCTGTCTTCGCTTTCGACAAGCCTTCCTCCTTAAGCTTGATCATTTCTGGCTTTTGATAAGTGAGAGACATGTGACTCTTCCTTTCACTTGAACACTTAAAGACCATTGTAGGGTTATTAATTGGCCTAATTTCATTTATTTTAATTTATTTTATTTTATTTTGTTGATATACAATGTGGTTGATTATTGTGGCCAATTACTGAAACCTCCCTTCCTCCTCCCTCTCAATTGGCCTAATTTCAATATTGTTTTGTCTCAGGGAAGAGGGAAGCCCAAGGAGAGAGGGAAAGATGGGTAACAGCCAGTCAGTGGAGCAGTTAGAATGCACACAATGTTTATTGATTTAGTTTGCTGTCTCATATGACACAGTTCATGACACCTCAAAACGATTACAATAGTAAAATGAAAGATCACTGATCACAGATCACCATATAGATATAATAATAATTGTGGGTTGCCACAAACTTTAAATTTATAAAAAACACAGTATCTGTGAAGTACAGTAAAGTGAAGTGCAGTAAAACAGTGTATGCCTGTATATGAAAAGATGCTCCACATCATGTATCATTAGGGAAATGCAAACGAAAACAGTGAGATACCACTGTCCAACTATTAAAATGGCCATTGTTCAAAACACTGACAACGCTAAATGCTGGCAAGGGAGTGGAGCTATAGGAACTCTTATTTATTGCTGGTGAGGATGCAAGATGGTACTGACACTTTGGAAGACAACTTGGCAGTTTCTTACAAAACTAAATATACTCTTGTCATATGATCCAGCAATTGTGCTTCTTGGTATTTACCCATAGGAAGTGAAAACTTATGTTCACATAAAAACATGCACATTGATGTTTATAACAGCTTTGTTTATAATTGCCAAACTTGGAAGCAACCAAGATGTCCTTCAGTGGGTGAACGGATAAATAAACTGGTGCCTCCAAACTACACAATATCATTTTTCACTGAAAAGAAAAGAGCTATAATGTTATGAAAAGACATAGAGGAAACTTAAATGCATATTGCTAAGTGAAAGAAACCAATTTGAAAGATTTTGTACTGTTTAATTCCAACTGTATGATTATGGGAAAGGCAAAACTATGGCACCAATAAAAAGATCAGTGGTTGCCAGGAGTTAGTGAGGGAGTGGGAGATGAACAGTTGACACAGAGGGTTTTTAGGGTGGTGAAACTATTCTGCATGGTGCTACAATGTTAGATTCATGTCAGTATACATTTGTCCAAACCCAAAGAATGTACAACACCAAGAGTTAACCCTAATGTAAACTATGGATTTGGGGTGATAATGATGTGTCAATGTAGGTTCATCAGTTGTAACAAATGTACCACTCTGGTGGGGATGTTGATACAAGGGGAGACTGTGTGTGTATCATGGCAAGGGCGTATGGGAAATCTGTATCTTCTGCTTAGTTTTCCTCTGAGCCTAAAACTGCTCTAAAATCTACTTTTTACAAAAATTTGTGAAAATAATAGTTGGGACTACAAAAGATTAATGTATTTCTCTTAAATAAAATTTTGTATGTAAAAATTTATATGCAAAATATTAAACTATGTACATATACTGAAAAGAAAAAGATCTTTAAAACTTTTTTTATACTTGGTTGTGAGTCACCATTTTCTTCTTATCCTCAATTTTATGAATTTTGGGGGGAGAAATTTTGTATGTTGAATCTCTGGTAACAAATATAATCATGTTTAAACTTATTATTTATGTACTTTTCCTTTTGTCAAACTTTATATCTGAAAGATGCTTAATTTCTTATTTTTACATGATTGTCACCATGTCGTTACTGGTAGGAAACACTTTTTATTCACATAATTGCGATATTCTAAATGTATTGTTTTAGAAGTTTTTAATGAAAATATATGTGGTATTCCAGCTCTATTTGCCTCTTAGGATAAGAAGCATTTTCTGGGGAAAGCTAGTTGGATTTTAGAAAGCAGATGTATGTTTATCTTAAAACTAAGGAAGTATTGGCCACCAGGGCCGATATTCTAATTGTAAATAGATATGAAATGACCTTTTTGCTCCTTATATCTTTGCAAGCTTTGGCAGGGGTACAAATGCAAGTCCCTTGGAAAGTCTATGGTTTTGTTTTTTAGCCTAGAATATAATTGTTGTAAAGATGTCCACATGGAATTCTTTTGTTTCACATGCCAAAGATCCACCTTTAACCAACTTAGGGAAAAAGAGAATTTATTATTAGAAAAATGGAATATCTCAGGGAACTCAAGAATAGGAATGTAATTGAACCTTAGGAGTGATTAGAACTAGGGGCAATTTTTAACTATTTTTCATTCTTACTATGAGTCTGTCTGGTTTTTCCTTTTCTGAGATCAGATGAGATTGGTACCCTTCAGGGTAGTATAGCGGTAGACTGCTTTTTCTTTTTCACTCCAGCTGCTTTCTTGTCCTTAGTTTCATTTTATGGCCCAGGCACCCAAAAGAAACAGTATCTCTTCTATTAAACTTATTAGTGTTTCAAAATTTTAGAAGGATTTTTCCCTCCATGTTTTGGTATGATATCTACCGTAGGAAAATCAACTTTACAAATCAAAAGGTAGGTACAAGGTACCTCTCAGTCACTTACAGGGTATGGTTCATCATCTTCGTGCAAACTTCAAAGTCCCAATATCTGGCCTGTGCCTTCATTCCACAATCATCTCTTATTCATTTCCAGTCCTATTCTTATATATCTAGCCTCGCTGATAAGGTTTTTAGTTTCTCCCCAGAAATCACACTACTTTTCTATTTAGTGCTCTTGTTGATATTGTTACCCTGTCCAGAATTCTTTTCTCTACCCCTTGACTCATTCTTTAAAACAAATAATTCTTAGCTTTTGTCTGGGGCAGGAGAAAGAGGACGGATATAATCACATATTTGGGAAATTAACAGTTTGTTTCTTTGTTTTAAATTTAAGTTACTACAAACAAAGTTTGCTATAATTTGCCTGATAGAAATACACTCTCAGTATGATTCTGGATCAGACATTCTTGGAGGAGCCCTCATTAGACTCTTTGAGGAGAGAACTTTGATATATTTCTAAAGAGGGAAAGAATTAAAATAGTTTAACAAACTATTACTTTTGTCACTCTTAGGAAGCTTTCCCTCAGTATGTATAAAAGTATTAATTGTTCTATGCATATTAATCAACTGCCTATGGTATTCACTAGATTAGAAGGACTTTACAAGCATTGATTTTATGTGATCTTACACTTTGTGAAACTGGAAACAGTTGTACATAAGTACAAAATAAATGTATATCAGTTGAGTCCTGAACTCTGTCCTCAATGGATTTAATTCCTGCATATGAAGATTGATTGTGGACTAACCTGTAGTAGAGTGCTTTAAATTTCAAGTCAGGAAGCAGTTCCTTAGGGTTATCCTTCTTTAGACATTTTTTCCAATATATCAAAAAAAATGCACCCAAAATACTGTTAAAACTGTAAGAATAGACATGATTAGAATATAATTGACTAATAATAATTTCAGCATTTAGAATACTGTGAAAACATTTACAATATTTGCAACATTCATTTTATTACCAAGATAAAGCCTAAGAAAAACTCTTTTTTAAGAGAATGATTTTGTTTAAAAATTATTTTAAAAACAACTATTTCTAGGATACTTTGCCTAACCTATTGTCATTTTAGCTATTTTAGCTATTTTTCTCTAGCTGTGCACAGATAATATGAACTGAATCTTCATGTCTTTTTACATGTTGACGTGTTATATAAATATTATTCTCAGTTAAGTGCTTTCTAGAAATTGGCAGCTTGGAAATAAAAGAGTAAATAAGCCAAGTTTTTATAACTAAGTCAGTTATGAATGAAATACACTCAATGAAAAAGGACTTAGTTATCTTATTTTGAAATTCGTAGAAGGGAAAACAATAAGAACATAACATTTTATTTGAAATAAGGTCTTCATACATCACTTATTTACAGATATATTCTACATGGAAAGTAACCTACCTTTTTGTCTTTTGAATGACAAATATAGTTGAAAATTTAAGACATTCATCAAAGCAATTCCCCTGCCAACACTAGTCTGATTCCTATGGGATTTCCTTGAGTGCTTTGTCTGGGCTAGTTTTTAAGTGGTGGGTTTTTTATTGCATTCCTAGGGAGATTATTTCATCATTTCATAGACTTTTCTTTAAGAAAATGTTTTCCTTTGTTCAGGTTTATGCTATTATTGTGGTCATATGCTTTACAGTGCTGTTATATTTTTCCCTTTATTCATCATCTTTTTTGCCTCCACTATTGTATTAGTATTTGTGTGAAGGTGATTTATTCATTGTATAGAATACAAAAAGTCTTATAAAGTATGATCCACAATGTGTACGTGAGTCTTAGGGAGTGAATTTAGGTTTCTAGTACACCTAAATTTTAGTAATAGTAATTTATACATAGTGCTGCTTTTAAATTACTCTTACAGTGTTTTTCATAGATCTTTTTCAGCTATTCTTTAATAAAGTAAGAGCTTTTATTTTTTTTGAATGATTTGAGGAGTTTATATTCAGGAATACTCATATGTTTCTTATTTTGAGGTATGGAATACAAAGGGGATCACAGCAGAATTTGTGAAAGGTTCTTAGTGAAAAGTATACCTAATGCTGTTTAATTTTGATATACTGTATATTGTGAAATCATACATTAGTATATTACATAATTATGTAATTAGATTACGAATTTGTGCCAATGTCATCTGAAAGAAATTAATGAATATAATTATATAATGTGAAGATATATATAGTAACTCAGACTGAGATGTCTATTATAAAGCTTATTTATTCAACTATATGGGATATTGTAATTTGTTGTAAGCAAAAATGCAATTATAATATATAATTATATAAGTCTGTGACATAAATCATTTTTCCCAGAAGCATAAACTTAAATTCTGTACACTACAGAGAATCTTCTGTGGGAGTTAAGTCATTTACTACGAGAAAGAGCAAAATTGATAAATTTAGTTATTTCAAACTAGCTTTTTGGGTTTTTTTGTTTGTTTTTTTGTTTTTTTGTTTTTTTTACAGCTCACTGTGTTACATACAAAAAGTGTTGTGGATTAATAAGAATTTCTTTTTTTTTTTAAGTTCTTTTTTTTTTCTTTTTTGTTAAATTTTTATTTTGTCAATATACACTGTATATGATTATTATGGCTGTTTTTTTTACAGCTCACTGTGTTACATACAAAAAGTGTTGTGGATTAATAAGAATTTCTTTGCAAAAATGATTATTCAAAAGAAACAAAAAATGTTTGTTTTAGTGATGAATCAGTGTTAAGAAACAATACATAAAATGCGAAAAGCTTAAAAGTCAAGCAGATTGAACACCACCATGTGGAAATGCCATTTATTAAGTAGAATATTGTAGATATCCTTCAAAAGATTGTAGTATTTCTTGGCCATTAAAACATTAAAATATTCTAAGTGATATACTTTAAAATAATCATTCATTCCTGAGAAATACGAGCATACCCCCAATCAAATTAAGTTCCTTAGAGAGATAATATTTTTAGAAAATGAAGAGGCCTAAGATATCAATGAATCTTACTTAACAAACTAGTTTTTTATTAATTGAAGAAGGAAAAATTGAACATGAGGAATATCTCAGATCTATGATGTAGACATATCTAAATTTGAAATCCTCAATATTTATTTGGTAAAGTGTTACTCACTGCAAAATTCTGTCTTAAAGTATATACAACCTTCATTTGGTATATCAGTTATCTTATGGCAAAACTTTTGGTCATTTATATAGGTGGAGATATTAACACGTTTTTTTTTCCCTTATTCTGTTTTCTGTTTTACTTTTTTGATGTAAAATTTATATGCAGTGAAATGCACAAATCTTAAATGTACAGTTTGATTAGGTTTAAAGTTGTAGAAACTCGTGTAAACACCACCTCAATCAAGATACAGAATATTGACATCACCACAGAATGTTCCCTTGCACCCCTATCCCCTAGAGGGAACCACATACTCTTATCTAATTTCTCTCATGATAGACTAGCTTTGTCTGTTCTTACACTTAAATAATCATACCGTATGCAATTTAATATGGCCAGTTTCTTTTGTGCAACGTATTTATTGAGCAAAAGATTTATTGTCTGTAAGACAGTGTCTGATATTCATTAATGTTGGTGTCTGTATCAGTAGTTCACTCCTTTTTATTGTTGCACAATAATCTATTGTATTGATATATCAGAATTAGATTATTTACCAGTTGATGGACTCATGTTTGGTTATGATTGCAACTATTTTAAATAAAGCTGCTGTGAACATTCATGTGCAAATCTTTGCTTGAACATATGTTTTTATTTCTTTTGCATAAATATCAGGGAGGGGAAAATATTTTGGAAAGTAGGTATATATTTAACTTTACTAGAAACTGGTACATTATTCTCAAAAGAGATTGTACTATTTTACACTCACACAAACAACGAATCAGAGTTTTGGTTGCTCCTCATTCAAGCCATTATTTGGGGTTGTCAGTTTCTTCAATTTTAGTCATTCTAGTGTAACCTGCCCTGCAAATATTCCAGTTGTTTTTGCAGCCTTAAACTTCAGTCTTTGCCTCCTAAGCTCAGTGAGATTGGGCTTTCTCGTTCTTCCTTGTCATAGCTAGTGTCTCCAGTCAGAAATCTGGACAAATTGG
Organism: Galeopterus variegatus; assembly: GCF_000696425.1. Lineage (NCBI taxonomy): Eukaryota > Metazoa > Chordata > Mammalia > Dermoptera > Cynocephalidae > Galeopterus > Galeopterus variegatus. The sequence goes on from NW_007729033.1 coordinate 102,216, forward strand.
GGACCAATTTGTGATTTCTCCTTTCACAGGGATCACAGTCTAGTTCTGCTCATTGTCTGATGCCTGAAAATTTACTTCATATATTTGTTTTCAGATTTATAGAGTTACAGTAGGAATGCAACCTGGTACCAGTTCTCTGTCATGGTCAGAGTGAAGTCCTAACCTCTCATGTCCTTTTTAATTTAAATCTGCACATTCAAAAGGTCGTCGTTACTGTGTTCTTGGAAATGCCAATTTGCTGTGTTTTTGGTACCACCGTGTTTGAATGTTGAGTCTACTATGAGTTCCCTTATGGAGTTGTGAACATTCATTTGGTAACTATAGTTTGTTCTGTAGTTGAGGAAATGTTGTTTATGGTTACAATTCATATGCAATTATTTTAGCTAATTTTGGGAACTATAAGTTGAAATGATGTGGTGAATGATTGCACAAGTAATTTTTCTGCTTTTATGTTGATATCCTGTTAAAATTCTAGAAGGATTGAAATGTGCTAGAGAGAGAGAGAGAGGAAATGCAGGAAAAACATATCCATATATGGATGTTATGATTTTTAAAAGCTTTGGGGGGTTGGGGAGGAGAGAAAGTTAAGTAAAATGAAATTTGCCCGACTGATAAAGAAAAAAAGAAACAAAAAAGATTGATTAGACTGTGATAATCTTATTTCATTAGTTTTCGAATATCAGAAACTATGTTTGTTTGGTCACTATTCCTCAAATTTTTCCACTCATCTATCCCTTTTGGCAAAAGAACATGAACTGGGTATAAGGCCTATTATGTAACATAAACACAAAATTTCTTTGAAGTGGCTTTTATTGCTTTAAATAGTTCATGTGGGGCTTTCTGTTAACATAGCAGAAACTCATTATTAATTCACAGAGCCAAGAAGAATAGCAGGGGGCATATAAGAGGTAGATACCTGAAATGTATTGGAAGATGGAAGGCAAATGAATGGTTTGTAATTCAGTAAGTGGTATGGAGAAAGGGTCTAACTACATTTAGGGGAGGTTGCTACAGAAGCAAACTGATTCTAAGCAGAAAGCCTCAGGAATTGGAGGTACCAGTTACCTCTGAAAGTAGGAGGTACCAGTTACCTCTAAAGGTAGGAGTATAGAACAGTACTGAAATCATGAGGATTTGTTTAAGGCTCCTAAGGGACACTTAGACCAACCACCCAGGCAGCTGTGCACCTAATTCTCCCTTTTCTCATTCTCAGAAAAAAATCTGGATTCACAATAGCAGACACAGCTGAAGAAGGGTTGAGTGACCATATGAAGAACATGAGGGTTAAGTGAAAGTCTGCATAATTAAAAATGGCAGCCGCTCCCGTCCCTTGCTTAGCTGCAAGAATACTGCCAGCCAGTCTTATAACTTCCAAGTACAAGAATAAGCTGATTAAGAGAATAGACTGTCAGATTGGTGAATTGGGGACTTTGAATGTAATGCCTCTGTATGATCACACTTTACCAAGGCCTTCCTCCATAGATTTTATGATCAGGTTTTCAGTTCTTCATTCATCTATGAATGGATAGCCAAGGTCTGCCAGGCAGTTGGGGAAATTCTGTAATATAAACACACTGATCAAGTCAAATAAAAAATATGAAACATTTTTGAGTAAACAGACTCAGAGGGAACAGAATAGTTTTTAATAATTTAAAATTAATATTTCCAGATAAAAGAAGTTTGTGTCAGTAAAGCAAAAATAGGATATATACTATTAAAACAGAGCCATCAGAGTAAGGAGAGAATTCTTGGAAATTAAATTGAAAAAATATTAGAATGATAAATGGAGGCAGTCTTCTAGGAAGTAAAAAGAAAAAGAAATGAACAATGAGATAGGAAACATAAATTCAGTGATCAATTGAGAAGTTCATTCTTTACTGAGAGTTCCAGGAAGAGGGAAAGAGGAAAATGATAAAGAAGATAATTTTATAAAAGACAAACTCTAGTGTATGAATGAACACTTGTTTGAAAAACCTTTGGATATTCTGTTATTGAAAATGCCTATCCTTGTTTTCTATCCTATTAGCTGTTTATCAAGAATCTACATATAGGTGGATAGTCTTTTATATGGTTAATATTTACTCAAATGCAGTTTGGAAGTGTTATTGCAAATAGATATCACTGTTCTATCATAATATCATTGTGTGAAGAAGCATTCCCTAAATCTAAATTCTTATGTGAGCTTTTTTTGAGAAAAGCTGATTTCATTCAATAACTTTAAATTTGTAGAACAACAAGGTTTCTACCAAGTAGAGGAGCAGTGCATCGTCTTCAGTAATGGTCTGTTATGTTTCTGTGCTAGGAGGAAGAATATGACAACAGATGGATTAGATAATCTAACAGTTATTTTTCCATTTAGAAAGAATTTTTGTTTTCTTTTTAATACGTTCAAAAAAACAACCACTGTATGAATAACAATTTACAAGAGGGCTTAGATCTTCTTAAAGATTGTGAAAGAATTATTGTCTATATTCTAGTACCAACATAAAAGGATTTTATATTGATGATTAATGTTAAGATCATTCCAACATGAAACTATATCTTGTATATTTTAAAAATCAATAATATTTAACTAATATACACTGAATAGATAACAGTTATAGAATGACAAGTACTGTAAAATCATCATGAATTTTGAAAAACAAAAGAGGAAAGTGAGGGGGGAGTAATTTATGAATAGATAAAGGCAAGTTGATGTTTGGCTTTTATGATTCATAATAAATGTTAATATTTTCTCATAAGATATTTGCATATTATACTGAAGAACTGCAAACAATTTTAATTATAGGAGGCAGAAGAGAGCGTTGCCCAGTTTTACTAAAAGAAACTGCTTTTTTCTTTAGCTCTGAAATAGAAAATATGATAATTACCAAGAATTAATCTTATATAAACTCTACTGAACAAAAATACAAAATATTTATATTTTCTTTTGTTATATTATATTCAGTCCTTTTATAATTCTCCTATTTGACCCCTCACCAAATTACTTTACTTCTTTAACTGATGTATGCTACTATGAATAGACGTCAGTAACAGCCTAAGCTATACTGTACCCCAGCCATACAAATTAAGAAAAATTAAATTCCTATAACTTATTAAATTTTATGGAATTTTTGTTAGTACAGAATTCTGAGATTAGTAAACAGAGGATTACCTGGAAAATATAAAAACAATGATCAACTTGAAGATGTTTTGGAAGTCTCAAAAATAATAAAATTCTTCCATATTTTGTTTGAAAAAGGTGATAATTGCTCATTTCAGTCTGCTTGTATTTCTAAATCATATTTTAGTCTACTTGCAAGGCAGATAATTCCCTTTTTGTAGAGAATTTATACTCTAATGGGACTGTCAGTCGTTGAGATGGGGTTGTTGGAGAACATAAGAAAGTTCAAGGGAAGTGATAATGTTTTGGCCCAGAATGCTAGTGCATGCAATTAATAGGCATCAATGACTGTTCCAGAACACTGCAATGTGAGTGTAACAAATGGACACAGTGAAAGAAGAAATGTTTGGATTTAGGATATCTGGTGAAAATGCAATTATAATATAGTTATGTATGACCAAGGTATGTGTATATATAGAAGACAAGAATTTTGCTGTGATGATAGGTGAAGAACTAAGGGGTTTCCCAAACCTTATTTCACACAGATTGAATCCCTTTTTTATTTTTTCGAAAGTCTTTCTCTAGGGAAAATATGGGAGTTATTCTGTAGTCATGAAAACTTGGGAGGAGAGTGGGGAAAGTAGAAATTCTCAGAAAAGTTGAGGACTAAAATATAACAACCCAAAATCTCGTGGGGCAATACATTGGTGGCAAAGTTCACATTTTTGGAAAGCCTCAAACTTAGATGCTTCGATGTTATTTTCAAATAAGATTTCACCAGAGACACCAGATAGGATGAAAGAATATATTCTTTTATTTTACCACTTGAAAAATTTGAGTACCCATATTGCATCATATCACATATATGCATTTTGGATATTGTCAGAACTTCTCTGATTTCATTATAATTATGTCTGCATAGAGTTTATACAAAACAGTTATAAATGCATAAGATTTTACATTAAAATCAATGAATTGTTAAATATAAACATTAAGAAGAGATCCAAAATTTTAAGACCCTCTTGAATATTTTTTCATTTTTCAATATGCCATGAGCTAAAACAATTAGAAATAAAAAAGAAATGGAAATGGCCCTGAATGTTATCTTCCAAATTTTATTCTTTTTCCAAAATTAAAGAAAAACTAAACCTATTAAATAATTACATTTCTAAGAGGCATGTAATGTGTTAACTCTGAGTGATAGGATATGCCATTTGAATGATATCAATCAGGGAGTATTAAATTATTTGCGTGAACACAAAGAGGAAAAATCCAATATGATGGTTAATTTTTGATGTTGACTAGATTAAGGAACACCTAGAAACCCAGTGAAGCATTATTTTGGGGTGTGTCTGAGAGGATTTCCAGAGGAGATTAGCATATGAGCTTGAGTGGACTGAGCAGGGGAAGACACAACCTTAATATGGGGAGGAACCAGCCAGTCTGTCGGATGCCAGGAGAGCACAAAAACAAATGATTAATCTTTCTATCTGCTGTGGACACACTCTTCTCTCCTATTCATAGACATCTGAACTTGAGACTCTTCAGCCTTTGGGTTCCAGAACTTAACACCAGTGGCACCTCTGGTCTCTTAGGTCTTTGACCTCGGACTGAGAATCACACCATAGGCTTCCCTGGTTCCGAGGCTTGTGAACTTGGTCCGAGCCATGCTTCTGATATCCAGTTTGCAGATGGCCTATTGTGGGACTCATCAGCCTTCATAATTGCGTGGGCCAATTCCCCTAATAAATTCACTCTCATATATTTATATACATATCCTATTGGTTCTATCTGGAAAACCCTGACTAATACACTCAAGTAGCCTATGCATATGAGTGTAAAACAATCAGCTTTCAAATTCATAAGATTGAATATATTGATCATATTCCACAACGCTTTAATTACAATTATGTATGTGCGGTATCTAATTGGAAAGCAGTCTCATTAATTCTGCTTTGTTTATTGTTATTTTTCCTGAAATGTTCTAGGTATCGATGGTACCACCCTCTTTGTTCCAAGGAGTCAAGTGTTATATAATCCAAAATGACATTGTATGTATGTATATGCAAATATTGCCATTGTACCTTGTGGGATGATTGATAACCTTTTGTTTGTGTTATTTTGTTAAGTTCTTTATTTTTATTTCAGAAAGTATTCTTTCCAGGTTCCAATCAGATGGCATTTTTATGTAGAAAGCCCATTATGGTTGCCTCTGATTAGAGTTCCTGCTTTTCTTCTAAATGTGTTTCCCTGACTTATCTTTTGCTCTTTATAGGTTCTTATCACCTTAGTTCCACAAGAGATGGTGCAGATCTCTCTGCTATTTTTTTTTTTTAAACTTTTCCCATTTAAGAAAGAGACCAAATTTAAGTTTGATTATTTAGATATGATTATATTTTAAATTTGTCATATGATGTTCTAAATTTGTCATTTTTAGGCTCTTAATATGGCACTTATGGGGCCGGCCCGTGGCTCACTCGGGAGAGTGCGGTGCTGATAACACCAAGGCCACGGGTTCGGATCCCATATAGGGATGGCCGGTTCGCTCACTGGCTGAGCGTGGTGCTGACAACACCAAGTCAAGGGTTACGATCCCCTTACCGGTCATCTTTAAAAAAAAAAAAAAAAAATATGGCACTTATGTGGGCCAGATAGTTGTTCTAAATGCTTCACAAATATAAGCTCACTTAATAATAGCAAACCTGTGAAGTAGATACTATTATCATCCCCATTTTATGGATGAGGAAACTGACGTAGAGAGACATACAGCTAGCTAGTAAGTGGCCACAGTGTTCTCAGATTTTTTTTTATTATTATGGGATGAATAATGAGACACTCTATGATTACAAATCATACCTTTTAGAAGAAAAGAGAACAAAAATAATACCTGATCGATGAAGTTTAGATAATCTCTTGATATTTATTAACATGCCCAATTTTCGTTTATTTTATTTCAATTCAAATCAGTTACGTTTAACTTTTTTTAAGAGCCTCAGTAGAATTAGTTGCCAGTAGAGGGCTTGGTTGCTACAGGTTAATGGTAAAGTACTATTCTTTCCTTCACTCAAGGTATTGTTCATTTTTCTTGTCTATTAGAAGTATAAAGGACTTCAATAAATAGGCTACATTACCTATCTTATCCTTGAATATCGACTTATGATTTCATGTGAATTTGGTACAGTGAACTTTTGGTTTGCTGATATCAACAGTATTTTAGTATTGTTATCTTAAATTCTAGTTTGTCATATGCCTTTAAAATATTACTCAGTCTTTTTGAGTAGCTATTGAAGTCAAGTGATTATGTAAAATTTAAGTTCATTTATTTTCCACAGTGAAGATGCTAATACCCTCTTAAGTTGGGTTATCCTGCTTGCTGTTGTCATTTTTGACTAAATAGCTATGAACTTCTCAAACTTTGGTGAGTTATTCATTAGTGAATCATGAAAAAAAAAGGAAAAAAGATTTTGTTTCCTTCCTTATCCTCAGGTTCCTGTTCTAAGGACTCTCAATTTGTAATAGTGGCTTACAGAGTTGCCTAATTTTAGTAAACTCCTGACCTCCTCTTCAGCTGCTTTGCTTATTGTAGAAGGACAGAAGAAATGTATTAGGAAGACTTTTTTTTTTTTTTTTTTTTGTCTTTTGTCTTTTTTCCATGTCCGGCAACGGATCACAACCCTCAGTGTTACCCCCATACCGGACCAGGGACCGGCAACGGGATTGCTACCCTCGGTGTTGCTCCCGCGCCTCGCTCAGCCAGTGAGCGGGAACTGGTCTGTATGTGGGATCCGAACCCTCGGGCGGGAGTGCCGCCGTGCTTCCCAAGCGGCGCACTATCCAGTGCGCCACCGGGCCGGCCCAGTTAGGTAGACTTTTAATTAACTCTTGTGATATATCTACTAAAATGTGTCACAGATTTTTACCACCAAGTCATTTTATAATTTTCTCCTTTTTGTTTTTAAATATACTTTTTCCTGCGTGAGTATAACTATAAAGTTATTGGGTTTCTAGAAATCTAAAGAACAGATGGCTGTTCATAACTTACGTTGAATACGATGGGACAGAGGACTTTAATCATGTTCCTTGTGGTCATTGTGTTCGCTGTCATGTGGTGGACACTTGTGGTTGTTTGGAATAGTCCCTGCTATTGTTTTGGAGTCTCTCAGGTCTGGTGTCAGTCCTCTCTATAGCGGCTTATTTTCAATTAATTGCGTTTCTCAGTTATTTATTAGTTTGGAAAAAAAAGAAAATTCTGAATAAATGACAGGAAGTGTCCCAAATAAGAATGCTCTTCTTTCAGATTGCTCTATAGTTGTATAAACTGATTGGATAAGGTTTATTGATATCTCTTTACTCAACAGCATTGTCAAATTTGGGAACTGAACTTCATTAATGAAACTATTTTAATGGACACATCTCTATACTTGTATGCCTGTTGACAGAGCACTGTAAAACAAAATAAAGCATTGCAATTTAGATAAATTCAGGGAAAAGACAAAATGTAAAAATTTAAATCATGGATTATATCAGCTCTTGGTGTTTATGGCTTTAGTATCCCAATCATGAGCAACCCCTACGGGTCTATGAATTGGAATGGTCTGGAATTCTATTTAGCGATGAATTTTAATTTTGTACTGCAGATTCTTAGGTGGGAGAGATGCCTATTCATCCTCATATAATACAAAGTTTTGTTCTGCATGTGTTATTGCAGTATCTTTGAAGTATTCGAAATATTGCGTCTTTGTAGAGAAATGGTTAAGTAAGAAAGAGAGTTTTTGTTGAAAATTCTCTTAATATGAGATGTAACAAAATGCATCAGAAACACGTCTCTTCGGAGCAATATGGCTTTAAAAATGCTAGGAGCTGGTAGAAAGGTTTGTTTTTGTAAATGTATGTCTTAGAAAATTCAAACAGCATGTCCAAGGTCTTCTGTATGGAATTTTAAAAGAAATGCTATAGTAGAAGGCATTAAGATTCTTAAATAAAACAAAAAAACATTGGTTGTTAGGGTAATTTTGAAAATTAACCTTCAAGTTTTTGAAAGAAATTTAATCTATTAAGATGTCTTATTCATCTTAATGACCTCTGCTATTAATATAAGAAATTAATAAACAGAAGAAATCTTAAGCTTCTCACTATCTAAATTTCCATGAAATTCAAAATTCCAGAATATAATACATTTTATTCTATCAGCAGAGCCCACGAGTGCATTTCAAATATTTAAGTTGTTCCTCAGAGGAATTTTTGTTTTACATCTTTTAAAGAATAATATCTTCAATAAATCAGTCTTTTTAAAAGTCCAAAAATTATTACACTTTAGACATTACTAAGGTCAAGAAGAGGAAGATTTAAAAATTTTATGGTTGGGGACACATTTTGGGTGTGTAGTATACTGTATTAAAGTATCTTCCATTAAAAATACCTTCTTTTAAGGGCTGGCCAGTTAGCTCAGTTGGTAGAGCATCGTGCTGACATAAACCAAGGTCAGGGATTCAGATCCCAGGGATTCAGATGGGCCAGCCACCAAAAAAAATTATAGATTTTCTTTTAGTTCTGGAAATCTAATGTACAGCATGGGGTTATAGTTAATAGTACTGTATTGTGTATTTGAAAGTTGCTGAGAAATTAGATCTTACATATTCTTAATACACACACACAAGAAAATTAACTCTGTGAGGTGATATGTTATTAGCTTGATTGTGGTAATCATTTCACAATGTATACGTATATCAAAACATGTTGTACACCTTAAATATATATCTATATTTTTATTTGCCAATTTTATGTCAATAAAGCTGGAAAAAATAAAATGAAAATAATTCAATCAAAATTTTTTCTTTTAGTATCTTATTTCTTCTCTCAGATTGTGTAAGGATGTATCTTAATCACATTAATTTCATTTTATCAAAAAGCATAAGAAATTATTAAGAGTAAACTATGGATGTTTCATTAATTCTGATTGTGTTGCCTTTGATATGTTTACATTATTTAATTTTAAATAATTAAAATGTTTTTCTCACAAAGCTCCTAATAATATGAAATGTTAAAGATATATTACCTGATCAGGTATGGATTTGAGATCATCTCATTATAAAACAGTATCCAAGAGCTTTATAACTTTGAATACACATGTAGGGTTAGTAATCATTTTTCAATTCTAAGTGAAAGAAATGTGAAATTTTTCTGACCCAGGCAGGATGAAATAACCCTTTTAACTAAACACATATAACCTATGAGAGTAGAATTAACATAGTTTCTTTAAGGAGATTTTTTTTTCTGAAAAGTCTTTTAGCATTCTCGAGTTGCTAAATGTGTCTGTGATTAGGGTAATCAATCAAAAGGCATAATTTATTTATGTTAGATTCAATTACAAATATTAAAAAAGACAGTATGGAATTAGAGGATTTTTTTATCCTGTATAGAAAACTGGAATAGTGGTAAACATTGAGTGTTGAAATTGCTGAGGATCTGTTTGTAAAGTCCAAGTGGGTGGTGATCATGACTTTCTCGTCATTCGTATTTGTGTCTAGCAGAGCACTCAATAAATACCAAATGATATTCATGAAAGTAACGTGAGTGGTAGAAAAGTGTTGTATGGAATTCTGGTAACACCAGGGACCAACCTGTATGTAATCCTCCATCCCATTTCAGGTACATAAAAATGCTGAGGCAAGTGGCCAGAGAAGTCATTTGGTCTATATATAAACTTTATCATTTGGTCTTGGGTTTTACTGCCTGTGTGGTGATAGGACATTAGGAAATTAGGGATGGGGGAGAGAGGGAGAAGGGAGTTTCCTGTGCACATGGTTGAATGGAATCAGAATTTGTACTGTCTTCATAGCACAGGGTTCCCAAGCTAAGAGAATGCCATAACTCCTGAGACTCATGCAAAAGCAAATGCTAAGCTATTCAGAAGGTAAGGCAAAGAATCTTATGGAAAGAATACTTCCTCTGAAGATGATAATAAAAAATTCCAGCCACATGAATCATCTAACATGACTAACATGATATAGACAGCAACCACAATAAAAAGGAGGGTTATTATTTTAAAACATGAGACAATATAACAAATTTAAAGGTATGTAAAAATAAATAGATATTAAGTAATTAAGCAGATTTTAAAGGAATATTAAGCATAATAAAATGGAGCAAAGGAAAATAAACACATAGAAAATAGGAAAGCAAAATAAGATGGTAGAAATAAATTAATAAATCAATTATGCGAACATAAAAACTCTCCTGTTAACAGACAGATTCTAGATTCTATAAAAAGCAAAATCCAACTTTATGCTGTTTACAAGAAAAATATCTAAAATATAAGGATCATAAATGTTGTAAAAAAAGATAAAAGTAATATACCAAATACTAATCAAAATATAACTTGTGAGGCAATTTTATTATCATACAAAAAGTACACATGAAGGCAATAAGTTTTTCTAGGAATAGGGGATACCAAATGACAAGAAGATAAAATAATCCTAGGAATCTGTATAACATTGCAACGTAACCTCAAAATACATAAAACAATAGTGTACTCAATCACAAGTTGAAATTTAAAAATCCAAAATTATTTTGAAAGTTTCCAAAACACTTTTCTCAAAAACCAATATATTAAGCAGTTGAGAAAATAGCAAGAAAATGCAAAATTTATGCAGTATATTTTAACAAGTTTTCTCTAACAGATGGAATAGATAGATCTCTTTATCTAGCAATTAGGGAATGTACACTTTCAAGCATACCAAAACATGACAAAATTTAACTATATATTAATCCACAAAGGAATTCTCAACCAGAGAACAACATATAGTCAAATTATCTGTGTTAATTTAGTTACAGTAAGATTGTCTCCCCCACAAATATAAGGTTGCACATACACAGGAAAATTTATGGGCCAAAGAAGAAATTTAAAGAACAAGTATGAAATATTTAGAATTGAAAAGCAGCCAAAACTATGTGATGAGAATTTGCAGCTAATGAATTATGCTTTAAATGCATATTTTAGCAAAGATTCAAGATGGGGCACATACACAGGAAAATTTATGGGCCAAAGAAGAAATTTAAAGAACAAGTATGAAATATTTAGAATTGAAAAGCAGCCAAAACTATGTGTATGAGAATTTGCAGCTAATGAATTATGCTTTAAATGCATATTTTAGCAAAGATTCAAGATGGATGAGCCAACCTTCCAACTTATGACACATGATCGAAGAAACAGTATACAACAAGGAGAATCCCAGGATGATGCTGAAAGGAGACTCAGGATGACGAATACAATTGACTTAGAACCAGGGAAGTCAGAGGGCCAGGAGGGATAAATCCAAGGGGGCTGATTCTCATTTTCCCTCTAATACTTCTGTTTTTAAATGAGTATATTTCAGATTCATTTTCTGAAATCTTGGAAAAAAAGTATTTTTTTAATAGTTTATTTTCTTTTTAAAATTAGGGATGATTTTCTTTTATTTTTTACTAAATTTAAAGGAAGCACTTTTCTGTTTAAAATATGTGTAGATTGGAAAACCCTAATTTTTAAATTTGATTTTCTCAGAGGTCGATTTTCCTACAGTACCTGATTTAGGATAGACTGTCACTTTTAATCTAAAGAGAGGTTTTTTGTTCTTTTGGTGGGAAGAGAGTTGAAAGATGACATGAGAAAGATGAAACACAAAGCAAGTGCTGTGCTTATTAACATAAAATGAACAAAATGGACACATTATGTCATGGGCTGCTTGTCTCCCTGAAGAGACAAAGACTAAGCCAATATTCTATTAAACTAGAACAGCTGGAGTTTGACATTTTTCTTTTCTAAATCTAAAGACTGAATAATATTCATATTGGATCTTACTTGTCTTTTACACGTTTGGTCTCCTGTGTTCTTGGCTTGGGATCTTGGTTAGTGTGTGTATGAATTTGAGGAAAAAAATCCTTCTTATTTTAGGATGGAATATTTAAAATAAACAGGCTGTGTGTTTATTACTGTGGAAACCAGACAGTAAATATGACTTAAACAAATGATTTCAAAACACTAAGTGATTAAATTCCAACAGGCCTGCAATAATACTCTTATTCTTTCATAACTTTTATTTCTACCCTAATTATTTAAATGCTTTCTGAAATAATTTCATCATTTACAGGTTAATCTCTTGCCATGCATATATGATTTTTTATTTTTTGGGGGGAGTTTTAGTAGAAGCAGTCATTTTTTCTACTGAATAGAGAAACTTGAAGATATTCTTGTTTACAGCGATTATGATGGCTAAAACCTTCTGAAGGTGTTAAGTTTCAGGAATGATTTAGGACATTTTTTATGTTTGTTAACTAGCAGTGAAATACTTAGTGACATTGTGTCTTGTGAGTTTGCTGAATTCATCTGCTTTCTTCTTTTCATAGGTGTGCCCTCTAAAAGCCTAGTTGTATCTGGCCACTTCCTTTAGTATATCATTTAAATTTTTATATGATACAAGTAGTTACTTCTCTTTCTGGTAAATTATTTTGGGCCTGATATGACATTTGAATAAAGTTTAGTGAGACTAGTGTTGCTGGAAAATAAGTTCAGTTTGACTCATTTGTGGCAGTTCCTTCAACTTCATCTTTAAGCCATCCCTGTTGTTTCATCCAAAAAGCTGTGTTTTCCATTCACTTAAGTGTATTAGTTTTCTATTGCTGTGTAATAGCTTGTTACAAACCCAGCAGCCTAAACCACCAACCATTTATGAACTCATAGTCTCTATAGGTCAGAAGTCCAGGCATGGCAGCTGAGTTCTCAAGATCTCGCTAAGTTGAAATCAAAGTATTTGCTGGGCTGCATTCTCATACGGAGCTGCTTCCTCTTCCAAGCTTATGTGGTTGTTGGCAGCATTCAGTTCCTTGCTGTCTTTTAGCTAAGAGTTGCTCTTCGCTCCTAGAGGACTCATGGCACCCTCCATCTAAAAACAGCAACAGAAAATTCACTTAAGCCTAATTCCCACTCTTCATGATGAACCCAGACCCCTTTAAGACTCTCTTGATTTGATCAGTCCGAACTGGAATAATCTTCCTTTTGTAAGTCAACTTTATTGTATAACCTAATCATGAGGTTGAATATCTCATCAAATTCACAGGTTCTCACTCACACACAAAAGGAGATGATTTTACAGAGCATCTACAAAAGAGGATAGGTGACTTGAGTCATCTTAGAATTCTGCCTACCAGTAAGATAATATGAGGGTGCTTCAAAAAGTTCATAGAAAAATATAATTAAGGGCCGACCCCGTGGCTCACTCAGGTGAGTGCGGCGCTGGGAGCGCCGAGGCCGCGGGTTCGGATCCTATATAGGGATGGCTGGTGCGCTCACTGGCTGAGCGTGGTGCGGATGACACCAAGCCAAGGGTTACGATCCCCTTACCGGTCACAAAAAAAAAAAAGAAAAGAAAAAGAAAAATATAATTAAAAGATAATATGGGGCCGTCCCGGTGGCGCACTGCACTGGAGAGTGCGCTGCTTGGGAGTGCGGCGGCGCTCCCGCTGAGGGTTCGGATCCCATGTGGAGACTGGTTCCCGCTTACTGGCTGAGCGCGGTGCGGACGCAACACCGAGGGTTGCGATCCTGTTGCCGGTCCCTGGTACGGGCGCGACACCGAGGGTCGCGATCCCGTTACCGGTCAGTAAAAAAGACAAAAAAAAAAGATAATATGAATCTTTCCATTGACCTTTTGAAGTACCATGGTGCAAGCTGTTGGGTATGTATTTTTTCAGTTTCTTTTTTCTATCATCAAATGTGTCCATATTGTTTTCTTCCCTTAGTTTCAGAAAAGGAAGAATCCATATTCTGTTCTAAGTCTAAATTCTTCAGTCCTGGTCTTTTCCACTCTTCCTTTAATTTACTCTATTGGACCTGCATGCATTCCCACTTTTACTCTCAGCTTTTTTCTTGTATTTTCAGTTTCGCACCCCTCAAGTTATATGTGTGCCTTGTCTTCAGTTCTACTTTTCACGCAAGTGAATCTGTCGGTACTTTCATACTGCCCAGGTTTAAGTCCACAATTTTTTTTTTTTTTTTTGATGATTCTTTTGCAAGCAACTGATCTTCCTATCTCTGGTCTTACCTACTCTCATCCACCACTGGAGGGGCTTTTCTAAAATGCAAATCTAATTATGTTATTCTCCTGCTTACAAATCACTGGATGTCCCACCTTATTATCTTTAGCAGAGGACCAAATATGACCTATAGACATGTTATGTTTGGCTCTTATACATAGAAAACATGTTACATGAATTTCCAACAATTATATTAGGAGCTTATACCTAGAAATCTAGATTTTTGTCCTCTCTTGAAAAATTGGAAATCTGAGTATACTGGCCCACAATTCCACAAGACAGCAATCCACTATGATTACCTAGTGACTGCCCCATAGATGAGAAGTGCTCTCTGGTTTGCTGTTTCATCAATTTTACTCATTTACCTTACCTGCCAGGCCTCTGAAGACATTTGAATTTTGCAAGCCCTGGTCTAGAAAATGAAGGCTAAATGCCTTAGCATGGTATTCATGATTTTTCCTAACCTCATCCCATTCACTCTTCAAATCCTGTTGTATTTTATTTGCATGATTACATTCAGTTTCTCCTGTTGGAATATATTTTCCATAAGGACAGAAAGTATTCTTTGTTTATACTTTCATTCTCAGCCCCTAGCATAATTCCTAATACATACTAGGAACTCAGTTAAATTGATCTGAATGGTGCAGTTGTTCTTTTACACTGACATATCAATTTTATGTGTCCATATACTTGATCAAAAGGTAATATAGACAGAAGTATTTATCAGTTTATAACTTTTCTAAACTGGCCTTCTAACCATTACTAGTCATTAAATAGCATTTTAAACTGTGATTCTGTAAAGTCTTTTTGAGAATGATGGGTTTGGTTGTGTACAATGGGATTAACACATAAAAATTTAAATGGGATTATTATTAAACTATAAATCTAAAAGGGTGAGGTTTATAGTGCTCTATACACTAACGTTGTTCTGTTAGGTGTTGAGGCTGGCCTTTGCAGACTTTAGTTCTATTTTTCAGAGGCGTCATATTTAACTATAAGAAAATACGTCTTTCTATCCAGTATCCCACAAAAGTATTTTTTTATGAAATTAGAGGTAGCTACTCACGTTAAAAAGAATTATAGATTGTTGTTGGCAATGAGAAGGAAATCATATTTAATCCAAGACAGGGTGGATTCCTCTAGGTTACTCACTGATGAGACAATATTGTTATTAGGGAAAAATTTGCATCATTGCTCACTTTCTCTCTCTGTTAAATTGTGAACAGGTTCTTTTTGTGAACCTGTTTTTGTGTTGTATCTCACAGGTTCAAAACATTCGGGACTGTTTCCTTTTTCAGTGATTGTTCATAGTGATGATGTGAGTTGTCTACAAGGAAATGTTTTGTGTTTGTGTTCTAACAATAGTCACTGTTCATAATACTCTCTGGTTCACTGACATATCAATTTTATGTGTCCATATACTTGATCAAAAGGTAATATAGACAGAAGTATTTATCAGTTTATAACTTTTCTAAACTGGCCTTCTAACCATTACTAGTCATTAAATAGCATTTTAAACTGTGATTCTGTAAAGTCTTTTTGAGAATGATGGGTTTGGTTGTGTACAATGGGATTAACACATAAAAATTTAAATGGGATTATTATTAAACTATAAATCTAAAAGGGTGAGGTTTATAGTGCTCTATACACTAACGTTGTTCTGTTAGGTGTTGAGGCTGGCCTTTGCAGACTTTAGTTCTATTTTTCAGAGGCGTCATATTTAACTATAAGAAAATACGTCTTTCTATCCAGTATCCCACAAAAGTATTTTTTTATGAAATTAGAGGTAGCTACTCACGTTAAAAAGAATTATAGATTGTTGTTGGCAATGAGAAGGAAATCATATTTAATCCAAGACAGGGTGGATTCCTCTAGGTTACTCACTGATGAGACAATATTGTTATTAGGGAAAAATTTGCATCATTGCTCACTTTCTCTCTCTGTTAAATTGTGAACAGGTTCTTTTTGTGAACCTGTTTTTGTGTTGTATCTCACAGGTTCAAAACATTCGGGACTGTTTCCTTTTTCAGTGATTGTTCATAGTGATGATGTGAGTTGTCTACAAGGAAATGTTTTGTGTTTGTGTTCTAACAATAGTCACTGTTCATAATACTCTCTGGTTTTATATTTAGATATTGTTCCAAGATTATTTTATTTTGTTATTCATAATTTTCAGTGCATATTCATAGGGGAAAGGGGGAAAAACATGGATAGAAGTTGCTCTTATCCTGTTCATGTTTCTAATGAATTGGCTAGAGGATGATCAGGGCACAGTGGGGGAATTTAGGAATAATGTGGTATCTTTAAGACATGACGATAGATTGTGTAAGTCTGAAATACTGGCTATTGTCAGTCTCGCTGTTGGGAGTCTGATTATGAGGGGAAAAAACATGGATAGAAGTTGCTCTTATCCTGTTCATGTTTCTAATGAATTGGCTAGAGGATGATCAGGGCACAGTGGGAGAATTTAGGAATAATGTGGTATCTTTAAGACATGACAATAGATTGTGTAAGTCTGAAATACTGGCTATTGTCAGTCTCGCTGTTGGGAGTCTGATTATGGTCTTGTATATTGATATATTTATTAATTTTACATGCTTCTACTGTTATCTCAAGAATGTGCTTATCTGTTCTAAGATTCGTATACTTGTGAAAAATATTTAATATATTAATGAGTACTCTTTTATAACACTTATGCTATATAACTGGTTACTTCTTTGTGAGTCTTTTTGCCTGGTAAACTGAGTGTTACTATATAAGGATAGGGGCTTTGCTTTAGGAATTTGCATTTGAGATAGCTATTCCAGATATTCAACCTTAAAAAGTCTTTCTAGATTGCACGGTCAAGTTGGTCAGATTTCCTGAGGTCATAAAGAAGAGATCTACACAGATGACGTTTGAAGATGGAAGTGTATTAGAAATATCCATACAAATGAGAGTATGTTTGTCAAGGGGAAGGTAATGGCAGAATCCAACGTAACTTCTTTTGGCCTGCAGTTATCTGGCTTCCAGTTCTTTTAAGACTAATATGCAGCGAACTGGAATATTAGCTCTGATCAGTTGATGAGAAAAATCTAGCCTCATGGGAACGACCTTCTGTTTGTTTAAAATTACCACTTCCTTGGTAGTTCTAAGGAGACATGGAATGTGACAATTGCTGTCACTTAGTATGTAGAATCCCTTTGGGAAGAGCTTAGGTCAAGTCACTTCAGAAGCAGTTAGCCATCTCGGTACTCAATCCTTCTCTGATTTCCTTTGGCCTGTGCATTGATCCAGTTAGCAATACTTGGGTGGCAAATTTTAATATACCCAAAGCATAAACTTGTAAAAGGTTACCATGAATTTGTAGATGTTTATTTACAATTTTTAAAAATTAACTAAACCTATGAGAGCCACCTTTCCAAGAAGGGGCTTTGTATGTGACAAACCTACAGGCATTGATTTATAAAATGATAATTTTTTAAGAAACTATTTTATGTAGTTTTGTAAACTGGCTTATTAAGAAGAATGCTTTTTCCCCCTTACTATATTGTAACCATGACAGTAAGTGCCAGAGGATTTCCAGTAGTTGAACATAAATCTTTGATCTAACACTTTGAGTCATACAATCAAAGAAAAATTACACTTTTAAAACTTTTGTGAAATATTCATTTTGTATCTGACACTTTGTTTCCCCATGGATATGACTTTTCATATAACTGTGTATTGTAATATATTCTGTATTTTCAGAATACCGTCCTCCCTTCCACTGCTCTTTCACTTTAGTTTTAGGGATTCATCATTTAGCACCCCATTAAATGAACTGTGATTACCAAATTGTCAAAATACAATAATAGCTATACCATTTGAGCACTTTATTTTGGCAATGAGTAAGTGTTCTCATTTGAGGTTGCTTCATAAAAAACAGTTCACAGAAGTGGAACTGTAGTGTGCCAGAGCAGTTGATTTATTTTGGACATAACTGAAACTAAGTTTCTGGTTTTAATATTTGCTAACAGCAAGGTGCTATTCTGTGTAACATGACTTATTTACATAGTTACCACACAACACTTGGTACTTCATACAATAATGACATTATTTCATTGCAAACAGTGATTTTAGTATTGTATCTCAGCATTTTTGTCTGGTTAATTTATACTTCGATCTTTTAAAAGTTGAAAACTCGTAGTTGTATAATAGTCATACTTTGATTGATTTTTCTGAAGTGATTTATTAACATTGTAGGCCTTAGACAATACTGCTACTCTCTTTCCATTTATGCACAACAGATAGTGTATCTGACTTGTCAATCTATAATGTAGAATGCCTTATACATATCCCTGGTAGGAACTAAAAAAGAGTGTTAAATTGAATTTCAAGTTTTTCTATAGGATTCTACAGAAACTTATTGGTTACATTTCCTACATTCCTTATATTATTTTATTCTGAGATCCAGAGCTCAAAAACTGAACTTATTGCTGTTAGCCCCTAAGAGGCTTCTGTATTAACTGACATAATGCTTGAAACATAGTAAATACTTAATAAATATTACTTATTAGTAATAGTAGTATTAGAAAAATGTTATGGTATAATTATTAGACTTTTTTCCCTACTTCATTCCAGTTATATCTCCTTAGATTTATAGCTATTGAGAATAACATGATAAAGATTTTGCTTTCTTTCCATAATAAGAATATTTGAGGAAAAGTAAAATATACATATATATTTTAAAAAGGTACAACATGCATGAATAAATAAGAGTTATTAATAATTTTTTCAAATAAGCTGTTAGTAATTCAGATTAGTTTGACCATGGTAAATACTACTAATTGAAATTGGATTACTGATGACAGTCAATAGCCACCCCTAGCTTGGTCATTGATTAGTGGATGTTATAATCTATATTAAACATTATAAATTTGACCAATGATTGCTTAAGCATAATTTATTCATTCTTGATTCAACCAACAAATATTTTTGGGGTGTTAAGGATACTCTGATAAAGACGGTTAATATCTCTCATGGGATTTTCTAATTGTGGTTGGGTGGGTAGGAACACAAAATTTATAAAGTAAGAAAATAGTCAAGGTAAAAGAAAAATAAAGCAAGATGATATGATAGTATGGGGTGAGGGCTGTGGAAGGCTTCTCTGAGCTTTCCCAAGAAGCAAGATGGGGTATGTAGTACCTACTTTATAAGGACATGTTCTGTAACATGTTATCTTCCTTTCTTGGGTTAAATGATATGATAGTATGGGGTGAGGGCTGTGGAAGGCTTCTCTGAGCTTTCCCAAGAAGCAAGATGGTTTATGTAGTACCTACTTTATAAGGACATGTTCTGTAACATGTTATCTTCCTTTCTTGGGTTAATTTGCAAAGATACATATAATTAGAAGTAATTTTAAGAAAAAATAGGCATATAGAATATTGGGAAATGATTCTTGTTGCCAACGTTAATTAAGTTGCACTATAATCTAGTTTCCAGACAAAATTGTTAAAATTCTACTTGTATATTAATATGTAAATTAATTAAAGCAATGATTTTAGCAGATATGATAGGCATAAGAAAGATTTTGCTCCAGCAAGTTACTTCCCCATTTTTGTTTTTGTTTTTAATTTTTTATTGAAACATAATTGATTGTGCTTATCCATGGGGTTCAGAGTAGAATATCAACATCTGTGTGCAATATGTGATTCTCAAATCAGGATAATTACTGTATTTATCATTACACAATACAATCAGTTTTTCGTGGCCCTTTACCAATTTCTCGCTAACCTCTCCTCCCCCTCCCTTCTCTGGTGCCTCAGTTCTGTTCTATGATTGGCTTTAAATGTTATTCCCCCCCAAAAAAATTTAATTCTACCTTATAAATTAATTGTTGCCCCTTGTTTTGAAACAGCTTTTGAGGTAGGTTTCAGTAAAAACATAAAATATATACAAAAGTAGCAACTTAAAAAAAAAAGAGTGAGGCCAAGAAATAAAGAGTAAAACTATAGCAACTTAAAAAAAAAAGAGTGAGGCCAAGAAATAAAGAGTAAAACTTCTGTCTCCGAAAAGCTTTAGTTTTAGCATAAACCTTAATTATGATCTTTTTCGTACCTAAGGGAAGGACAGTAGCAACTTAAAAAAAAAAGAGTGAGGCCAAGAAATAAAGAGTAAAACTTCTGTCTCTGAAAAGCTTTAGTTTTAGCATAAACCTTAATTATGATCTTTTTCGTACCTAAGGGAAGGACAATTGATTACATTCCTCTCAAAGTCTATTAAATTGTAAAGCCATAAAATTATCAGTTTATTCATCAAAAAAAAACCCTTTTTAAAACTGGTTTCGATTCTCTAATGATATTGATCATAGGTCTCACTATATGAAGGGCAACATAATGAGCAACATAATGAACAGTATTTTATATAGAATTTATAGAGCTGTTTTTGCATATAGCTTTTCTTTAAATTGGGACTCAGTGAAATCCCAGGATATAAATGATTCTGAAAGGGTCAGAGTGATATGATTTAAGTATGCAACAGATAGATTCTTTTAGCATGAGAAGAGAGAGTATGAAGATTAGGCTCAGGGTGGAGGACTACAAATACTTCAGGATTGCAGATCATGGGCTCTGAAGTGGGTAGTTGTGAGAGATCAAGCTTGAGAATTAAGATGGCTCCAACCATGAAGAGCCTTACCTTGTAGGCAATAGGAAGGCTTTTGAATGTTAAACCCAGATTGACATAATCAGATTTACATTTTAAAAGATCATTATGGTAAATATGGAGAATGAAACAAGAGACTAGAAGCAAGGGGGAACATAGTTGGAAGGGTGTCACAGTAATCTAAGTGGCAGGTTGGAACTAAGAGAGTAATTGAGATAGAGATAAAGGGACAGATTTGAGAACTGTTTAGGATGTAGAATTGACAGAAATTGGTGATTGAATGGGGACGGGGAGATAAGGAAGAAGGAAAAAGCAAAATCGAGAATCATGTTATAGATTTTAAGTTTGGCTACCTGGTGGGTAGAGGTTTTGGTTACTAGAGGTGAAACAGATTTGCAGGAGAAATGGATGAGTTTAGTTATAGATATGGTAATATTGAGGAGCCTTTAAACATTCAAATAGAGACATCTAGTAGAAAGCTTAGTATATGGGTTTGAAGCTTAGAGTACTGATCTGGTCTTGAGGTACAGACTTAGAACTTATCAACATATTATTGTTAGGTGCAACCATGAGAGTTCTTGAGATCACTCATGGAAGAGAATGGGGAGAAAGAAGAACTGAAAATGAGAATGCGACCAGCCGTTAAGAGACTGGCACAGAAATAGTAGTCTACAAAGGAAACTGATAGGGCATTAAGGGATATAGGATGAAAATGAGGCAAGTGTATTGTCACAGAAGCCAAACCAATGCAAGTAAAATAAAAACTGTGGCATGTACTTTGGCTTTGAAAACAAAGGTCACTGATGGCCTTAGCTGAGAGAATTTCAGTGAAGAATGTAGAGGGAAGGGGAGAGAGAAGGTAAGAGGGGATTAAGGGAGATTTTAAAAATGCAAAACATTTGAACTAGTTTAAATATTGACAGAGAAAATAAAGCAAAGGATAAGAGTTTGCAACTACTGAGGAAAAATATAGGTGACTTCAAAGTTTTTGATATGGCTTTTAATGACCTGGTCTTGGTTTACTTCTCTAGCTATATCATTTGCTGCTTGCCATCTCAATCTATTTTTCAGCCATATTTTTTTCCCCAGTGGCTCAAATGTGCCATGTTCACTTATCTCTGGGCCTTTTCATCTGCTACTCCTTCTGCCCGCAGTGTGCCTTCTGTACGCCTTACTCCCTTTGTGTGGCTAGCTCTTATTTAGCCTTCAAGTCTCCACTTGATGCCAGTTTATACCACCAGAGTAGATTCCTCTGCTGTGCACTACCACAGCACTCAGCATTTCCTCATCATAACAACTATCATGCTTTATGTAAAGGCTGATTTAATTATCAGTTTCTCCTTCTAGATGGTAAGTGTTATGAATACAGGAAGCATTTTTACGTTTTTCACATTATCTGGTATTTCTCTTCTAAAACGTCTATCTAGCACCTAGCGTATTCTCAGGCACATGTTGAATGAAGATGTGGAGTAGGATCCCTGAAGAGTTAGAGAGAATGATATCTAGGACAAAGTTGGAGGAATTATTATTCCAATGTATTAAGAGCATCTCTTTTTCTGAAATAAGATGAAAGGATGTGAGGGTGATAGAAACCTACTTGATTTTATTTTTGAAAAAAACTGGGGTACAGTATACTGGGGAAGTATTTATGGAGACACAGGTTATCACAGAACACAGTGGGATTAAGTAGAGCTGTGACTTTCAAGGGGTCACCAGCATACAGTCTTCAGTCTTCAAGCATCTGCTCCACCTTCCTGTTTTTGTTTACAGACTGACTTTGCTTTATTGTTTCCATGGTAAAAAATGTCTTCTGTGCCCCAGCCTATAGGAAACCACCAGAACCCAACATTAACTCTCTGTCAATTCGTATTATTCACAGAGAACTGGATAGTCCAAGCCATCATAAATTGGTTCCCATAGAGTCAGATTAGTCTAACCCTGGTCCATACAACTCTGCCAGGAGAATTCATGAGATATAAATAAGGCAGCCTGGATTGTGAGATGATGGATTTTCTAAGAAAAGGATTTAAAAAGGGAGGCAATAATTATTATCCATAATTAATAGAACATAGAAATAAATATGGGTGTCAGGAATTTGAGGGAGTTCATTCTTGATCTGGAAATTCTCATTAAAGTAGAAGGCAAGGTCACCTGTTAATGTAGAAAAAGGATGAGGATAGTGGTAAAAGTTTGGAAAATCTGATACACAGAATAGTTGAGGGGACTTACCAGGAAAAACAAGATTGTTCTAAGGAGCAGCTGATAGTAGTGATAATGAAGTTTTACTATTTTGCTGGTAGCTAGAACTCATTTGTCCAGTTATAGAAATGAGAGGCGGATGCTTATGTTGATCCAAATTGAAAGGTGGTTGTGGTTAAGGATGTTGTTAAGAGTGTGGTTGCAGAAGGATTCCATGGAATCTAGATTATTTAGAGAAACTCAACTTTGCAGGCAGAAATGGACTTCAGAAAACAGATGATCATAGGAAAGAGTATTGTAGTAAAATTCAGAGAGCAAGAGAGATGTGGAGGTAAAAGGTTATGGTCAGAGCCTGGAACACTTTTAATTAAGATTCAGAAAAAATCCAGGTATATGAAATGACAAGGCTGAACTAGGACTATGCTTGTTTAAAAATTTCAGTGGTTCGAGTTATCAAATGAGTACTCAGAAGCAGGCCCAAATTCTGTACCTAGAGAGAGTTATCAAGTGTCTTTCTGCACTTTGGCAGAACTCCAGAAAGTTTTCTGCTAATTTCAAATGTGGCTTTGCCTTTATAACTGTTGGTAACTACAAGAATGAGCCTGTTGAATAACATTTTTTCATTATTGGCCATTAGAATGCTATAATGTGTTGGCCAAAAATAACAATTTTGCTTTTGACATTATTAATGTTTAGAAGTTATTCCAGACAATATTTTGCTGGACAGCATTTGCTTTTTCAGAGGTCATTCTTGCCTGGATTATTGAAGAGCCATGTTATCAGACTTTAAAAGGATAGTTTTATAACCTACTACGTCAACAATGCATATTCTGTAGCCATAGCAAATAATCTAAAAGTAGAACTAGGTCACCTTATCTCAAACACTATTTGTTCTTATTTTGTTTTAATTTTTATCTTATCGAAGTTATACACGTATGATAAATTTTAAAGTCAAATAGTTTCTACAAAGCTTATAATGAAAAAAATGGCAGCCCTCTACCCCACCCCTCCCTATCCCTGATTCTACTCTTAACTATTTTTGCCAATTCTTATTTACCTGTAAGTTTCTAAATAACTGGCTTATGTTTCCATTTCCCATTTCTTTTTTTAGTTTTAGATATTATCTATTACCTTTTTACTATGAAAGATGAGTAATTGGCTTTCTTAATTTATCACCCCCTCCAACAAACATACACCTTCTCAGTCTTCCCTTAATTTCCCAATAACAGAATAATTTTTTTATATCTTAATTTTTAGTTATACTAATATTGAGTATTGTTATTATGACTCTAAATATTATCAACATTAGAGATATGAAGAGTACTATAATTACATTTACTTTCTTGAAAAAATGTTCTAGAGTTGTTATTTTTTAATAAATATGTTTTTTTATGCATCCACCTCCAATTTATACCCAAACTCTGACATAAATGTTACTCTTCTCTCAGTACTAAGACATGTCATATAATGCATTACTTCCTTTGTGGGTATGTGACTCATTTCTTGTGGAATTCTCTTTCCATTTCACTTTGAAGTGATAGGTCTCTAAGGCAGTGGTGCAGCTCTTTTCTGAGATGTTCTTTTACTATCTGTGTTAGACAAGGTTCAATCAGGAAACTATAAACCACAGCAGGTAATGCAACAAAGGGGAGTTAATATAGGGAATTACCAGGAGAATTGAAATAGCCAAAAGGGAACACAGATAAGCCAGAGATTAACGATTACAGGAAGAGGCTGCCACACTAAAGCTTTGGGAAAAAAGCAGAGATTGACATTACCAGAACCTTGAGCTTAGAGGAGATGCCCTGTGGAGCTCAAACTTGGATCTCTGAATGGAGGGGTGCTGCCTGGATGTTGGTGCTAAGTGAGAAACAGAGAACGTGCCTGTAGAGCTAGAGCATGGTCTGCTGAAGGGGGGTTGCTGCCTTCTGATATCTCTGAGAGCTGCAATGTGGCAAGTCCAGGAGTGTCAAAAGAAGTGGAAAGTTTGAAGCAAAATTCTATTGCCATAGTACTGCTGAAAGATACTGAAAATAAATAAATAATGAAAATCTGCCCCTCCACAAACATAAAGAAAACCTCTTGTTTTCTCATCTTACTTTCCATTCTCCTTCTAGTGTGTTGTATTGCCACAATTGAGGGGAAAGCCAGGTAGTGCTGGTTTCTGAGAAATATAGTTTGCAGGAGCCAGGTTCCAGCATTAGCAAGCAGAGTGTAGAAAGATTGATATGGACTAAGGGATAACTAATACAAACCACAGCTACTCAACACACAATCCCCTCCTATGCATATTTGAACTTCCATACAAAACAACTTACTGATTCTACCTAAAAAGATCCAACTGTTTTTCCTTCAAATGAAGATGCTCTCAAACTCACTCCCAAAATGAAAAACATAGTGTCCAACTCTTGGTGTTTTAATTTATCTTCTAATACAGGGGGGGAAGAAAAATCCCCAAACCAAACACCTAAACATTGTGTAACCTAAAGCCAAAACTGTAAAATAAACTCTCACCAAAAATCTTATATAAAATAATACACGGAAAAGAGGAAGGGGGACAAAAGAAATTAGTTAATATGTACAAATCCCTTCACCATCAATTTGAAAATTCTGTTCTTTTAAAATTTTGCATGAATACCTTCCATGTTTCTTTAACCCCATGTAGCTGTGGTCTGAGTGTTTGTGTTTCCCTTCCCCCAAATTTTTATGTTGAAATGCAATCCCCAATGGGATAGTATTAAAAGGTGTAGCCTTTGGGAGGTGATTAGGTGATGAGGGCTGTGCCCTTAGGAATGGGATTAGTGCCCTTTTAAAAGAGGCATAAAGGAGCTTGTTAGCCCCCTTACCTCTTTCATCGCATGAGGAGGATGCACCATGAAGGTGCCATCTGTGACTAATGGGCCCTCACTGTGCAATGAATATGCTGGTACCTTGATCTTAGTCTACTTCCCTGCCTCCAGAACTGTGAGCAATAATTTTATTTTTGCTTATAAATTACCCAATCTAAGGTATTTTCTTATATCTGTCTGAACAGACTGTAAGATGCAAATTTTCCCTTTCCTTGGTTTATTTTGTCGCACTGATGGAACATACAAGGGGATGTTCAAAAAGTTCATGGAAAAAATGGAATTAAGAGATAAAAATGAAAAATACCAACTTTATTTCTCAACATAAGCTCCATCAAGTTCAAGACACTTTTGTAAGCAATGATACTAGCCAAGTAGTCATCCCTGAATAACTGAGTGTCCTGGGAATTTAACTATTTAACTATGTCAATACAGTTATTTATACTTTTTTCTTTCTTTCTTTTTTTAACAGCTGGCCAGTACAGGGATCAAATCCTGGACGTTGGTGTTGTCAGCACCACACTCTAACCAACAGAGCTAACCAGTCAGCTCCTCTTTTTTACATTATTAACAGAAGAATTTTTTCTTTCTTTTTTTAACAGCTGGCCAGTACAGGGATCAAATCCTGGACGTTGGTGTTGTCAGCATCACACTCTAACCAACAGAGCTAACCAGTCAGCTCCTCTTTTTTACATTATTAACAGAAGAAAAATGGGTTCCTTTTAATGTTTTTTTAAGATTAGGAAACAAAAAGAAGTCAAAAGGAGCTAAATCAGGATTGTAAGGTGGATGCCTTACGATTTCCCATTGAATTTTGTAATTTCTCACAAAATTGCCCTTGTTTGAAGAGAGGAAGGAATAGCAGGAACATTGTCATGGTGGAGGAGGATGTTCTGGTGAAGGTTTCTGTGGTATTATTCCGTTTACGCTTCAGCTAACTTTCTCAAGACACTCTCATAGTAAAGATGATATCATTCTTTGGTCCTCCAGAAAGTCAACAAGCAAAATACCTTGAGCATCCTAAAATTCTGTTGCCATGATGTTTGTTCTTGACCAGTCTGCTTTTGCTTTGACTGGATCACTTCCATCCCTTGGTAGCATGGCTTTTTTTTTTTTTTTTCCTTTTTGTCTTTTTTACTGACCGGTAACGGGATCGCAACCCCCTTGAAATAGTATTGCTTTTGCTGTAGTTTTTTTGTTTTTTCTTTTGTTTTTGTTTGGTCCAGAGTTTATGTTAGTTTTATACAACTTACTTTGCCATTAACTGAACTAGAACTACTTCAGTGTTAACTTTTAATTACATTTTTTGCAAGAAAATTTAATTAAATGCATGATTACCATCTAATATACTCCCCATTTTTCTCAATCTCATCAAAAATAGATGCTTATTTTTATACCTTATAGGCATCTTTCTTATTAATTATTCATTCAAAAACACTTTGGAAATTTTATAACCTTTTTAAAACAATAGTTTGTTTTTATCTTGTCTCTAGGTAAATAAGAGAATAAATCAAAGTAAACATTACGAGTTTTTTTGTGTAAGTATTTTAGATAGAATTTGTTTTCTAGAGATCTGGCATTAAATTATAGTAAGTAAAGTTTTTTAGGATTCCTAGTAAATATTTTTGAATGAAAAAATACATCAGAAGGATTTTTAATACATAATTTAAAAAGACAATTAAGTTATTAAAAATTCCCTAGGAATAAATTTACAAACCTGACATAAAATTACCATTTTTTCTTGATTCCATGTTTTAGTATTTTATTTAAATATGGGATTTAAAAAATATGCTTGGTATTTTTATGATTTTTTGTGGATTACTAGTTTTGAGTTTGTTAGTTTATGATAAATGATAATAGAGTTATAGTTAACACATAAGTTATGAAAAACATTTTTTTCTAGAAAGTTTCTAACACTGTAATGCCTTTTAACCAATCATGCTGTACCATCAAATAAGTGCAGTTCAGTACTTTTTTATATTTGAGGGGGGTGGTGTGGTTTGGCCTAAGTATCTGACATTTTTAAATGGGAAAGTACCAGAATTTTATAGTCAGGAATAAAAAAGATGGTACTCTTTTAATTTAATTTTCCTGGAGAATGTTATAGAGACCTAAGTAATTGTTATTAAACAGGATAAACTGGTTTAAATTAGGAAAAAAGTAATTCATAATATTTCATACTGCTACAGTTACATTACCTAGGTATCCCATAGCATATTTTATCATATTATAACTTTTGTTCAGTGTTTGCTTACTCACTGTTTCTGTGAGCAACAGAAGCTACGCAACAGTAAACAATGATCTGAGCCCCAGTGAGATTTTTCTATGTCATAGCCACTTTGGAATGTTAGTGTGTTAAAGTAATCAACCATTTGTAAAAGGCAAATCTGTTTCCAACTGACTTGAGAGAGTGGAGTTTTTTGTGCCCTTAGGTGGTGTTCCTGTTGTGGCTTACTTGCAAAATCCTTATGGGCAGCCCTTAGATATTATAGTTTACAAATCTTACAGAATAAATCATTACTTTGGATACAGATGTTACAACTGTTTGTTCAAGACCCTGCTACAAATAGATGTCGATATTGGGATCCTGAAGCAGAAATATCTAAGGTTCCCATATACCATATAATTCTTTTGACATGATCAAAGGGTCAAAATTAATAATAATAATAATAAAGATTGAGTAAGCAATTGCATTCATATTTCTGTCTACAAATCATAGTGTTATCAGCTGCCATATAGGGATTTGATTAAAAAATAAGTAATGGGAAACTTAAACACAGGGAAAAAGAAAATTCTTGATTTTTTGGTTTTGTTTTGTTTTGTTTTGTTTTGTTTTTGGTCAGACCACAACATTTAATTATGGGTCTGGAGAAAAGTTATTATACATTTGGAGAGAAAGTATGTTGTACTCATAATTCCCCATGTACCAAACATGGGGGGATGATATTTTCAACCACTAAGGAGAAACTCATCCAAGTTTCTTTTTTTTTCCCCCCTCAGGATAATTAGTATATTCATCATTACAAAATGTAATCATTCTTTATGACCCCCTTACCAATTTCTTGCTAACCAATTCTCCCCTTCCCCCTTACCCCCCACTAGTAACCACAGTTCTGTTCTCTCCTTTTGAACATTCAACATATTATTGTGATTGTTTTATCTTTCTTTTTTAGTTCCTGTATATGAGAGAGGACATGTGGTATTTCTCTTTCTGTACCTGGCTTGTTTCACTTAACATAATTTTCTCTAAGCTTATTCGTGCTGCTGTGAGTGGCAGAATTTCATTCTTTTGTATTACTGAGAAGTATTCCATTGTGTATGTATTCCACATTTTCCTTACCCAGTCATCTGTTGATGGATATTTAGGTTGGATCCATCTGTTGGCTATTGTAAATAGAACTGCAATGAACATGGGAGTGCAGGTTTCCCTTCACATGATGATTTCGATTCCTTTGTGGGATTGTTAGATTGTATGGCAGTTCTATCTGTAGCTGTTTGAGAAAACTCCATACTGTTTTCCGTAATGGCTGCACTAATTTACAGTTGCCCTTCCCCCTCTCGCAATTTACAGTCTCAATGTGGCTTTGATTTGCATTTCCCTGATGCTTAGTGATGTTGAGCATTTTCCCATGTATCTGTTGGCCATTTGTGTATCTTCCTTTGAGAAACATCTATTCAGCTCTTTTGCCCAGTTTTTAATCAGGTTAATTGTTTTTTCACTAAATTGTCAGAGTTCCTTGTATATTCTGGATATTAATCCCTTCTTGGATTCATAGTTTGCAAATATTTTCTCTTATTCTTTAGGTTGTCTTTTAAGTCTGTTGATTGTTTTCTTTGCTGTGCAGAAGCTTTTAGTTTGATATCATCCCATTTGTTTATTTTTTCTCCTATTGCCTGTGCTTTTGAGGTCTTATTCATAAAGTCTTTGTGCAGTCTTATATCCTGAAGTATTTCCAATTTGCTTTCTTTTAGGAGTTTTATAGTTTCAGGTCTTATATCTAAATCTTTAATTCATTTTGAGTTGATTTTGGTATATGGTGAAAGAGACTTTCTTTCTTTGCATATGGATATCCAGTTTTCCCAGCACGTTTACTGAAGAGACAGTCTTTTCCCCAATATATGTTCTTGCTACCTCTGTCAAAAATCAGTTGGCTGTAGATATGGGGATTTGTTTCTGAGTTCTCTATTCTGTTCTATTGGTCCATGTGTCTGTTTTTATGCCTGTACCATGCTGTTTTCATTACTATAGCTTTGTATTGTAATTTGAAGTCAGGTAGTGTAATGCCTCTGGCTTTATTTATTTATTTATTTATTTATTTATTTATTGCTCAGGATTGCTTTGGCTATTCAGGTTAGTGTAATGCCTCTGGCTTTATTTATTTATTTATTTATTTATTTATTTATTTATTGCTCAGGATTGCTTTGGCTATTCAGGTTCTTTTGTTGTTCCATATGAATGTTAAGGGCTTTAGGATTGTTTTTTCTATTTTTGTGAAGAATGTCATTGGAATTTTGACGAGGATCACATTGAATGTGTAGATCACTTTGGGTAGAATGGATATTTTCACAAGGTTAACTCTTCCAACCCATGAGCGTGGTATGTCTTTACATCTTTTTGTGTTCTCTTTAATTTCTTTCAGCAGTAATTTGTAGTTCTCCTTGTAGAGATCTTTCACCTCCTTGGTTAAATTGATTGCTAGGTTTTTGTTTGTTTGTTTGTTTTGGTGGCTATCGTAATGGGTTTACTTTCTTGATTTCTTTTTCTGCTAGTTCATTGGTGAAGTATAGAAGTCCTACTGATTTTTGCATGTTGATTTTGCAGGTTTGCTGAAATTGATTATGAGCTCTAAGAATCTTTTGATAGAGTCTTCAGGTTTTTCTGTATAGATCATGTCATTTGCAAACAGGAACAATTTGACTTTATCTTCTCCAATCTGGTAGCCCTTTATTTCTTCCTCTTGCATGATTGCTCTGGCTAATACTTCCAGTACTATGTTAAATAGGAGTGTTGAGAGTGGGCATCCTTTCCTTGTTCCTTTTCTTTTTTTTTTTTTTTAAAGCTGAAAGCTTTTCCCTATTCAGGATGATATTGGTAGTAGTTTTGTGACTCACAGCTTTTATTGTGTTGAGATATTTTTTTTTGTGCCTAATTTATTTAGAGTCTTTATCAAGAAGGGATGTTGTATTTGGCAAGTGCTTTTTTTGCATCTATTGAGATAATCATATGCTTTTGTCCTTGATTTTGTTGATGTGGTGTATCACATTTATTGTCTTGCATAAGTTGAACCATCCTTGCATACCTGGGATGAATCCCACTGGATAATGATGTATCTTTTTGATGTGCTGCTGTATTATGTTTGCTAATATTTTGTTGAGGATTTTAGCATCAGTGTTCATCAGGGATATTGGCCTATAGTTTTCTTTTTTTGTTTTATCTGTCTGATTTTGGTATCGATGTTGTTGGCCTCATAGAATGAGGTTGGGGGAATTGCCTCTGTAAAATTGGTATTAATTCCTCTATAAATGTTTGTTAGAATTCAGCAGTAAAGCCATCTGGTCTTGGGCTTTTCTTTGCTGTGAGACTGCAGTTACTGCTTCAGTCTCATTGCTCATTATTGATCTGTTCAGGTTTTCTACTTCTTTGTGGTTCAGTCTTGGTAGTTTGTATGTGTCCAGAAATTTATCCATTTCCTCTAGGTTTTCAAACTCATGTGCATATAGTTGTTCCTAATAGTCTCTAATGATTCATTGTATTTTTGTGGTGTTAGATTTAATGTCTCCTTTTTCATTTCTAATTTTTGTTATTTGGGTCTTCTCTCTTCTTTTAGTTAGTCTAGCTAATTGTTTGTCTGTTTTGTTTATCTTTTAAACAGCCAACTTTTTTTTCCCCCATTGATCTTTTTCATCATTTTTTGGGTCTTTATTTCATTTAGTTCTTTTCTGATCTTAGTCATTTCTTTCTGACTGCTAATTTAAGGATTGGATGTTCTTATTTTTCTAGTTCTTTCATGTGTAATGTTAAATTGTCTGTTTGAAGTCTTTCTATTCTTTTGGTATAAGCACTTATTGCAATAAACTTTCCTCTTATTACTGCTTTTGCAGTATCCCATAGGTTTTGGTATGATGTGTCTTAATTTTCATTAGTTCCAAGAAAGTTTTGATTTCATATTTGGACCCAATTTTTTCTTGGACCCATAGGTCATTCAGGAGCATGTTTAATTTCCACGTTTTTGTATAGTTTCCAGAGTTTTGCTTGTTATTGATTTCTAACTTTAATCCATTGTGGTCTGATAAGATACTTGAAATGATTTCCATTGCTTTAAAATTTGTTGAGAGTTGATTTGTGACTTATATATGGTCTATATGCTGGAGAATGTTCCATGTGCTGATGCAAGAATGTATATTCTGTAGTGTTTGGATGAAATGTTCTGTAGATATCTGCCAGGTCCTGTTGCTCTATAGTTTAAATCCTTTGTTTCTCTGTTGATTTGTTTCTTAGATGATCTGTCCAGTGCTGAGAGAGGGGTGTTCATGTCCCTTGCTATTATTGTGTTTAATAATAATAGCGTTTACTTTATATATCTGGGTGCTCCAGTGTTGGGTGCATATATATTTATGATTGTTGTGTATTCTTGCTGGATAGATCTCTTTGTTATTATATAATGGCCTTCTTTGTTTCTTTTTACAGTGTTTGGTTTAAAGTCTTTTTTATCAAATATAAGATTAGCTACTCGTGCTCATTTTTGGTTTCCATTTGCATGGTATATCTTTTTCCATCCCTTCACTGTTAGTCTGTGTGTGTCTTTAGAGGTGAGTTGAGTTTCTTGTATGCAGCATTTAGTTGGGTCTAGCTTTTTAATCCAATCAGCCACACTATGTCTTTTGAATGGGGAATTCAATCCATTTACATTTAGGGTTGTTATTGAAAGGTATTGTCTTCCTCCTGGCATTTCATTGATTTTCATTTGGTTGTTCTAAATATCTATTGTTCTGTTTTTTTCCCTTTTATTATTTTTCTTTGGTATTATGGTCTCATCTCAAGGTGAGGGATCTGCTTTCAGGTTCAGTGGGCACTGGCACAGTTCAGTTCCTTATAGACTGTTCGACTGAGGGCCTCAGTTTCTTGCTGCCTAATTATGGTTAATTTTATGTGTCACCTTGGCTGGCCATGGTACCCAGATATGTGATCAGTCTTCTGGATGTTTTTATGAGGCCGTTTTTAGATGAGATTATATTTAAATTGCTGGACTTAAAGTAAAGTAGATTGCCCTTCATAATGTGGGTGGGCCTTATTCAGTCAGTTGAAAGTCTGAATAGGTCAGAAGACTGACCTCCTGGGATTAAGAGGGATTTCTGCCAGGGTCTCCAGACTTGAACTGCAATATTGGCTCTTCCTGGGCCTTTAACCTGCTGGCTCACCCAGCAGATTTTGGATTTGCTAGCTTCTGTAATTCTGTGAGCCAGTTTCTTAAAATAAATGTCTTTACACATACACACACACACATCTCGTTGGTTCTGTTTCTTTGGAGAACCCTGACTAACATACTGGATGTTGGTCAGACGCCCCCACCGCCACCCCCAGTTCCTAAATGATTGCTCACCAAAGGCTACCCTTAGTTCCTTGCTATGTGAACTTCTTCATCATGACTGCTAGCTTCTTTAAAGTCAGCAAAAAGAAGGGCCGAGCCCGTGGTGCACTCGGGAGAGTGCGGCGCTGGGAGCCCAGCGGCGCTCCCACTGCGGGTTCAGATCCTATATGGGGATGGCCGGTCACCGCTCACTGGCTGAGCGCGGTGCGGCCAGTCTCGACTGTGGTGCACTCGGGAGAGTGCGGCGCTGGGAGCCCAGCGGCGCTCCCACTGCGGGTTCAGATCCTATATGGTGATGGCCGGTCACCGCTCACTGGCTGAGCGCGGTGCGGCCAGTCTCGAAAAAAAAAAAAAAAGTCAGCAAAAAGAATATCTCTTAGTAAGATGGACATTACAGTCTTATAGAATTTGATCACTGAAGTAATATACATTACCTTTGCCAAATTCTCTTGGTTAAAAGAAGGTCACAGGCCCACCCACAATCAAGGGAAGGAAATCACACAAGGGTGTGAGTAGCAGGAGGTCAGGATAATCAGGGGAGATCTTGGAGGAAACTCTGAGTAATCTTTAAGCAGTCATTTTTTGCCTATAACCTTCTAGTTACTCCTAATTATAATTAGAATAAATTCTTCTTACTGTGGCCTACAAAGTTCTGTGTGGTTTAGCCCCCTGTCTACCTTTCCAAATTCATTTCCTTTGTTCTCCCCCTCAATTTTTGTTTTCTCATACTGGTGTTCTTTTATTCCTAGAATGAGTTACTCCAGGCCTTTTTATGTCTGCCTAGATGCAGATATGCCTGTAGCTATCACCTTTTCATACTATAAGTATTTGTTCCAGTATCACTTATTTAGCAAGGTTGTTCCCTGACTACTATATCTAAAGTTAATCTTCCTTCTATTCACTATCACATTACCCCTTTTATTTTCTTCATCAAAAGTACAACCATGGGAAATCATTATTTGATCATTGTGCATCGTGAACTCCGTCCATTAAAATATCAGCTCCAAGAGAGCAGACACATTATTTTTCTTGTTCACTGTGATCACCAATGCCTGGCACATCGTACATGCTCAAAAAGTCTGATAAATGAATGCATACATTTTATTTCATCATGTCAGAATGGGGATACAAGTATGAGTAATATGTAGGCCCTGCTGTTTTGCAGCTTTTAGCCTAGTTTAAGAAGAAAAAAAAGAGTAAATAGTGTAATGCTTTGGTAGATGTCTATACTGACCCACTAGACCACCCAGGTATAATTGAATGACTGGCAAATGTAGAAAATTCAGGAAGGAGCTAGTTATTAGTGAGGGAAATAGACAATGAATTCTGTTTTGGTTATTTGAAACTTGTGGTCTATATAGGACATTCTAGTGGTACTACTCCAAAAAGGAGTTAAACTTGTGTATAGGTCTGTAGCTTAGGAGAGGTCCTACCTGGAGATATATATTTGGGAATTTTCAACTTATATATAATAATGAAAACTGTCATTGTGACTAACCCTATAAAACTCTATAGAGTAAAATGAGAAGTGGGTCATGGGATCATTTCAGGAAACTCTTTCAGGACCATTTAGCATCTGAGTAGAAGATAAAGAAGCATACTGAGATATGATTAGATGAGTATGATGAGATCTAGAAGAGTGTCAGGGAATCCAGGAAATATTTCTTTATTAGTACTTAATACCAAAAATAAAGTAATAAATAATAGGCAACCCCTGCCCTCTCCTCCCTAAAACTTGATTATAAGAAAAGCCTTCTAGTTGAGTACCTATACAGTAAAATTTTTCATTATTGATTATAACCCCTAATTAGGCTAAGATAAATCTCCAATATGTTACTGCATTTCCTATGAACCAAAAGACTCTATTATCTCTATTTTAAGATAGTAATGGAATGAATATTTTTAGTCCTTCAAAGTAAAGTAACTTCTGAGATTCCCTTATAGCATAGACTTTTGTTTTTTGGTTCTCAAGGATTCTGACTCTCACCAATGATTTTTGCATTTATGAAGACCAAAATAAGCATTCTTAGATATTACTAAAAATATTAAAGCATAACATAGCTCTAAAATGCTAATGACTTATAGCACTGTAATTATAATTCAGTACACTTTTCACTTTTAGATTATTGCATTTTGATTCTAAGAACCTACAGTTTCTAAAATATTCAGAACCTTACTTGATCATACAATCATCTTGAGATGCTTAAGCATTTTTTTTTTATGAGCTTTAAGAAATTTGGGCAAGAAAATATTAGTTGGAATTGAAATGTTAAATTATAGTCTCAGAAATGTAATTATAATTCAGTACACTTTTCACTTTTAGATTATTGCATTTTAATTCTAAGAACCTACAGTTTCTAAAATATTCAGAACCTTACTTGATCATACAATCATCTTGAGATGCTTAAGCATTTTTTTTTTATGAGCTCTAAGAAATTTGGGCAAGAAAATATTAGTTGGAATTGAAATGTTAAATTATAGTCTCAGAAATAAAGTTTTCTTATCTCTTTAGGAGTCCTTATTGGTATCTTTTTCTCAGTTCTAGCTACCTTATAAGATAAACATGCACAGTTGTCAACTTAGATATTTTACTGATGCTTTAGGAGATTTATTTGTAATATTCTTGATTTAAATCTAAAATGAACATTTCAGTCTGTCAGTAAAACAGAATTTGTGATACAAAGACCTTAGTACATGTATAGTTGATTCAAATACTTAACAGTTGATGATTAACATGACTAGGCTAAGGTAATACAGTTTAGTCACTTTTTTTTACATATACATAACTTGGCTGATTTCCTATATTACTAGAATTTTTCAACTACATATTACAATAAGTATGTGTATGCAAATATGTATATGTCTAAAACTGACAAAATATGGTACATTATAAACTACAGTGGATAGATTGTACTTTTTTGTGTGCATACACATCAAGGTACGGCTAACTTTTATCTGATGTAAGTATATTTAAAAGCATGTACTGAAAAAAAATGAGATCCTATCTGACGATTATTTGCCTAGTAATAACATCAAGATATGTTTATTCCTTCTTTTCTTTTAGTTCCACATTTTGGTTCCCAGAATAGTAATAAAAATTAATTCTATGAGGTTATTTAGTCTACTATGATAATGTATCAAAACTCAAACCCTTTAGTTGATATGTTCCAAGCAGGATATCAAATCACACCCTGATAAGTTTCCTCTCTCCAGAAACATTTAAAGTGGTCACAAATAATTCCCCAGGAATTAGTATGTTATTCATAGTGTTTATTTTCTTCTATCCGTATGTCTACTCCAAAGAACCTGAAAACTGAGCATGTACCTTTACATCTATACATTTAAAAGAAATTAATTTAATTTTTATCAAACCTATGTATTATCACAGTATCAATTGCTATTAAGCAATTTTTAACTCTGCCCTTTTTTTGTTTAAGTTATGCTAATCAACAAAATAAGCCTGTCATATCTTTAAACAGTTTTAAATATTTCATAATGTGTATTCATAGAATCACTATCCAAATTCTTTTATTAACCTACCTACTTACATATTCCCTTATTAATGAGGATTATTTCCATAGATACAATTTCAAGTCTTTATCAGACACCTAATATGTCTCCAGAGCTGTGGAAGTTACTTTGAATGCTATGGAATAAATTCGATATATGGCCCTGATCTCAAAAAGCTTGAAATCTAAAGGCAAAGACTGTATATCTGAAATAACCAGAGAAAAACATAAGCAGGGTAAAACTGAGTGATGAATTGCATGAGACTGAAGTATTAAGAATTGAGAGGTCAATGTGGACTAAATTAGTTAAAGAGTACTTTACCTGAGCTTTGAAGTGATAGATGAGAGGGTGTGGCATTTAATCTTGGACTTGAAGGATTGACGCTAGACAAATATCCAGGATAAACAACACCCTGGCAAAAGTTTTCTGAAAGTGAGACTTTTTAATGCAGATTAGATTTAAAATGCTAAAATTGTTTTACTAGCTAGAATGATAACCATTAAGAGCCAACTAGCACAACCCACTATGATTATCATTAATATTTTAAAAATTGTTTTCAACCTTTTTACATAGAAAAATGAGGGTGTAGCTTAAAATCTCAGATTAGAGGCTGAGTGAGGTATTTACCACAGACCTGTGTACTCTGAATTCTCATATAAGATCGAGAACTGACTACAAAGTAAAGAAACATATTTTTAGCCACATCTCTAACAGAAGAGACATGCTCTCAAAATGTCTTTGATTTGTAGTTTCTGACTCTGGTTTGCCATTTGAAGTCATGTTTTTATATCGTAGATTATTTTGAAATGACAGAGCTAATAAATAAAGAGCAGCTGTGCTAATAGCCTTTCATGTCAAATAAGAAACTAGAGTAAAAGATTCTAAAATGACAAAATACAATATAGCTTTTGTGCCACTTTGCTGGCTTTATAAATTATCCTTAAGTTACTACTTTTCGTTTGTTGAGGGGTGATATAATAATGGGCTGGATGTGGAGGTCAAACACAATATTTTATGCTCCTCAATTCATTAGGCTTGATATGATACCCTTACCAAAGTCCAGGGCCTACAGGCACATGGCCCCTTGCATCTGTAATAGTGTGCACAGGCTGGACAGTTGCAGTGAAGGTGAAAGTTCTTTCTACTCTGGCACTGAACCATTGTGTGTGCAGGCAGAATGAGCCATCAGAGTTACTATCTCATACATTTGAGAATTTTAAAAAATTTTAATTTTTAATAACATTATTAAAATTTTAATTTTATTAAAATAACATTTAATAAAATTTTAATTTTAAATAACATTTATACATATTAAAGGACAAAAATATGATTAATATAATTAGAAAATTGATACAAAAAATAGTTCCCTACTCTTAAGAAGAAATGACTGTTTATGTTTATTTTATACTGAATAGCTTTAAAAAAACAAAAAAATTTAAGAATTCTCTTTTGGAATTTTGAATAAATATAATTGAGTGATATTTTGAAAAAAGTTGTTATTGGTAATTTAAAATTAGTACTTCCTTTCTTTATTATCTGAGATAGAAATGTAGAGGGCTGGACTTGTGTTTATTTCTGAATTTGTATTTTACTGTTTACTTTATTCAGGATCAAGTGTGGCAGGAATTCTTTATGCATTTGGCATTTTGAAACTTTCAAGTGTTGAAAAACTCTTTTCTCTCTAAAAATGTCCGTCTTTGTCAAAGCTGCCTGACAGTTGTGATAATGAGAGAATACAAGATCACTTTGTGGGTTTATGTTTTGCTGATAATGTAATCTATTGTCTAAAAATAAAATAAGATTATTTTTTCTCCTACTTTGTATCAACTCTAAAAGTAATATTCCACAGGTGACCTTTCTCTTTAACTTTGTGTGTGTGTTTACACTCAGAGAAGCTTCAAAAAGTAACTTTACTGCCAGTTTAGTTATTCTTCGCATAGATAAAAGTTCTTACTTAAACTTATATGCTTGTTAAATGGACTCATGTTCCATTATGTGAGAAAACTGCAAATGCTTTTGAGCATTTGATTCTAACTTTAAGGAAGGAAATCAGGTGTGACAAATAGTCTGAAATAATTTCAACTGAATAGATTTCTTAGGATTATTCAAGTCTTTGTTGTTGTTCAATATTGCTCAAATTGCTTAATTTAGGGAAAATATGATTATAATACAACTGGGTGTACTCACTGAAATGAAGGAAAGTTTTTCTTTAGTTTTTTTCTTTTGTTAAGAGACAGGAAGAAGTGAAATGAAACAAATTTAAGGTTCAAACAGACAGTATAACCTGCTTGAATTTCCAAAAATAAATAAATAAATAAAACGTCCACAATTTATTTGTGGCTAGAACAATAATATTCAATCCTCTAAAATGTGTAAATGTGTCTATAATGTCAAGAAATATAAATATTCATTATTTCCTTTACATTTTAAATAAATGTTTCCCAACACCTAGGAGTCATCAATATTTAAGCATTTTGGCAGGATTTCTGTAGAACAATAATATTCAATCCTCTAAAATGTGTAAATGTGTCTATAATGTCAAGAAATATAAATATTCATTATTTCCTTTACATTTTAAGTATAAATAAATGTTTCCCAACACCTAGGAGTCATCAATATTTAAGCATTTTGGCAGGATTTCTGTAATGTTAAATAATCTACTCATGTTTTCTGTTTGAAGATTTATTGTAAATTAACAAGCATAGTTCATCCAGAAAATTCATTACTTTCTGAGTTTATACATTTAAATGATCCTAAATTAAAGGGATAAGCTGAAATAATTTATAAAATGCTACTCATATTAGAAACACTGGATTTCTACGTTACTAACTTCTAGTTTTATTTGTAAATTGCCTTATAGAGATTTGTCTCAGAATTCTCAACCATTGTTAAATATTTCTCAATCTGTACATAACTTATTTTATAGAAATACTCTTTTAAAAGTTATACATTTTAGAAGCATTATTAGATAAGTGGCATAATACAAATTCATGACCTAGGAGGCAAAAACAAAAACCCAAAGCAAAACAAAAGCAAACCCTTTTCTACTCAATGCTAGTAGAGTCTTCAGAGTTATATGTAGGTTCTGAACCTAACTCTTCCCCTTACTAGTTGTCTAATTAGAATACCTCTTATATCCTATAAGATATCTTATATCGGGAAACAACATAAGAGTATATAGCATAGTAGATCTTGAGCTTACCTCTTCAAGAGATTGAATAGCTACTTTGAAGCTCAGTTTATGAATCTTTAAAATGGATATCATAATAGTTCCTTTTAGGTGAAGATTAGATAAGTTTATATTTATGCTATGCTTGAGTTATACTTCAACCACAAGACATGATAGATGTATAATAATTATTTTATTTTATCTCATAATTCTAATTCGAATATTAAGGATAATTATAATTATTATTACTAATCATTGCATTTCAGTATCCTATTGGCCAAATGAGGAGTACCTGTGTTCCCTTCAGAATACCATAACTATAACTAAAATTGTATTAGACTGTTTTATTTTGAAATGCCCCCTACTAGAGGAATTAAGTTATTTTTAAGAGTTTTATCTTTATGCAAAAGTACTCAAGCTTGACACCTAACATTATTATTGGTAATTCATAGTAATAAATTATAGTCTTTAGATAAAGGAGTAATTACTGTGTGGTATCCCCAGGCTTGTCAGTTTTCTAAAACTCTACCTTTCTCTTAGCTATTACTAAAATTTTGATATTTCTTTAGTGATAGGTTACATATCAGTTATTTGGTTTTACCATTTATATTAACAGAAATTAGCATTAAAAATCCTCATATATGGATACTTTCTTTTCTTATCCTGAGCAGAATGACTTAAAATTGGACTTGAGCAAACAGATGGTAGTATGCTAATATGGTAATTATGTTGCTTTCTTTTCTGCCAGGAGGTGGGAAAGTAACTTACTGCCTATAAAAATTATTCTTAGATTGTATGTTGATTTATATGATAAATGTTAGTAAGAAAGTAGGAAGTAGCCCAATTTTTTGTTTTCTATATTTTTTTTTTCGTTAAATTTTTCTTTTGTCAATATACACTGTATATGATTATTATGGCCCATCACCGACACCTCCCTC
>NW_007729033.1:147085-147604 GCF_000696425.1 Galeopterus variegatus
CATTCGATAATTGGTAAGTCTATGAATGAATGAATCCTTTACACATGAAGAACTCTTCCCCGCCTCTCCCACGGTCTCCGGGAACCACGGGCATGGCTCCTCCCGGCGTCCTCCAACCACACGGACAGCGGGTCTGCAGGCCTCCACTCCCACCCGGCACAAATTGCCCAGGCTCAGAGCTCGAGGCTTTCCGAGGACTCACCACCAAGCGCTCGCAGACCCCGGCTCCACAGCCCAAAGCCGCGCCAGTGGCACTGCCAGTGCGGGCTGCGACAGAGGCACTCTTGTTTTCTATATTTCTATCTGGTAAATGCATTGCATTTTTTTTTTAATTAAAGGTTTTGTTTGTTTTTGCAAAAAAGGGAAATTTATTTAATGTAAGTGCATACATTAGTAAAAATGAAAGATTTCAGACCAACAATGACCTTTGCACCTTAGGAAAC
Organism: Galeopterus variegatus; assembly: GCF_000696425.1. Taxonomy (NCBI): domain Eukaryota; kingdom Metazoa; phylum Chordata; class Mammalia; order Dermoptera; family Cynocephalidae; genus Galeopterus; species Galeopterus variegatus. The sequence continues at coordinate 147,529 of NW_007729033.1, forward strand.
TAGAAAATGAAGAGAAAACTAAGCCCAGACCTAGCAAAGGGAGTAAATAATAAAAATTAGAGCATAGATAAAAGAA
>NW_007729033.1:147911-155975 GCF_000696425.1 Galeopterus variegatus
AAGCCGCGCCAGTGGCACTGCCAGTGCGGGCTGCGACAGAGGCACTGAGGCCCGTGCGGGCTGTGGCCGAGGCAACAGAAGCCTCGGTCCGTTAGACGCAGGGCAACGCTTCGCAAAATACATTTTTAACTAGTCTAAGTCTGTCTTCAATAGACAATATACTGCTTCATGTATAGTGCAGGTATATTATAACAGAGTACTTCCAATTTCTCTTGAACCTTATCATATTGCTACATTCATTTCAATTATCTGTATACTACGATCACCCTATATTTGTTATTATTACTTTAAACAATTATCTATTAGATTAATTAAGTATAAGAAAAATAAAATATATATTTTTTACCTTCATTTAGTCCCTCTCTGATGCTTTTACTTTCTTTATGTAGCTCTGAATTTCTAACCTATACCATTTCCTTCTCTCTGGAGAACTTCTTTTAACATTTTTTTTCAGGGCCAAACTGCTGGTGATGAATTACCTCAGTTTTTGTTTTTTTTTTCTGAGAAAGTCTTTATCCTTCAATTTGGAAGGATAATTTTACTGAATGTAGAATCCTAGTTGGCGATTTTTTTGTCTCAACATTTTAAATATTTCACTCCATTATCTGCTTGCTTGTATAGTTTCTGATGAGAAGTCATTTGTAATTTTTAACATTTTTTCTCTATGTACAATGTGTTCCCCACCCCCTCCCTCCAGCTTCTTTCAAGATTTTCTCTCATCTTTGGTTTTCTGCAGTTTGAATACAGTATACTCATGTGTAGTTTTTTTGCTATTTATCTTGCTTGGTGTTCTCTGAGCTTCTGGATCTGTAGTCTGGTGTCTGTCATTATTTTTGGAAAATTCTCAGTTACTGTCACTTTAGATATTTCTTCTATTTCTTTCTCTTTTTTTATGGTATTACAATTACATTTATGTTACATCTTTTAAAATAGGCTCACAGTTTAGCTTGACAAATTTCTATTGACCTATCAGGTTTACTGATTCTTTCCCGTCTTTGTCCATTTCTGTTGCTTATAACAAAATACATGGAATTGGGCGATTTGTAAGAAAATGAAGTTTATTGCTTACAGTTTCTGAGGCTGGGAAGTCCAAAGTCCAGGGAGCAAATCTGGTGAGGGTCTTGGTGGTGGCAACAGTGACCCAGGGGTCTCATATGGCAGAAATAGTGTAGCAGAGAGAGAGATAGTTCCTCCTGCACTCTCCTTTTAAAGCCCTCAGAACCATGCCCTACCACCATTATTAATCCATTCACTATGGTGTGGTCCTAATCACCTCTTTAAGGCCCCACTTTTGAATTACCATAATAGGATTTCCCAGCCTCAACAGTTAGTGGGGATCAAGTGTTGGGAGAATGTTCAAACCAAGGTATCTCCCCAGCCATATTTAGTCACTAATGAGCCCATCAGAGCATTCTTCATTTCTGTTACAGTGTTTTTGATTCTTTCTTAGAGTTTCTACCTCCCTCCTTACACAGCCTTCTTTTCTTGTATGTTGTCTACTTTTTCCATCAAAGCCTTTAACATCTTAGTCATAGTGATTTCAAATTTTCTATCTGATAATTTCAACACCTGTATCATATGTTCTATGCTGTGTCTGGTTCTGGTGTTTGCTTTTTCTCTTCAGGATTTTTTTTCCTTCTAATATGTCTTGTAATTTTTTGTTGAAAGCCAGACATAATGTATTGGGTAGTAAGAACAAAGGTAAATAGGTCTTTAGTATGAAGTTTTATATTAATTTTATTAGGAATTAGGCTGTGTTTAATGTTTGCTATACCTGTAAGTGTCAGAGGCTTCAAATTTCTCTAATGTTTTTATTTTTGTCTCTCCTTTTGACTTTGGGCTTCCCTAAACACTTCACCTCAGAGAGAATCTGTGTCATATAGCTCTTTCAGTTATAATCCTGATATTATACTGGAGCCCTATTGGTGTAGTGGTAAGGTGTGGGAAAGGGAAAGTGTTATGTAATCTTATGATTGCATTTTAGTGTCCCTGTGTCACTGGACAATGTAGTTTACAAGTGTTTTTTAGCTTTATTTTCCAAGCTTAGGTGAGACAGGAAGCTTAGACAGGGTCAGAGGGGGAGAAATGCCCTTCTCCTGGATATGGTAAGGTCTTTGTCCCCAGAGAGTAGGACTTTGTTATAAAGAATCTTCTGCATTTATGTTACAATGGTTATTCTTCCGTTACCCCTACCAGAGCCCCAAGATGATCATTTTTGTTTTTCTACCCTGAGCACCTGTTGGGATTCTTGGAGGTAAAACTCATGGAAGTGTGAAGGCCCACCTGACTGTGACCCTCAGGAGTTTCTCATGCTCATGGTAGTCCACACTCAGTCTTCAGCAATTCTGTTTTACCATTTCTAAATGACCATTTAAGTGTTGCTGACAGTTTATGGTTCCAGCATCTTCTGCTCCAAATAACCAGATCTCAGGTCTGTCTCTGGATTTGTCTTTTTCTCCTTATTGGGGGAGGTAGTTTGCCTTGTGACTTCAGTTCTTTGATGGGTCCAAGAAAAGCTGTTGCAAAGACAGGAGTTACAGTTTTCAAACTCTTTACTTGTATGAGCTGAACCTGGAAGTTATTGGTTGCTCTTTTGATCTGAAGCACAGTTGTTTCCCTATGAATTTGCTTTATTTCTTTTGCGTGAGAGCTCTGGATTTCTAGATCCTTAGCTTTTTCTTTCTTATTATAATAGAGTATCTTCAATATCTTCCAGGGACAGAGTCCATAAGGGTAAAGCTTATCAGCCTTTGCATTTGGAAATGTATTCTATAGTCACATTTGACACATATTTAAGCATAGAATTCCAAGTTGGAAAAAATTGTCCCTAAGAATTTTGATATCCTAACTCCATTTTCTTCTAGTTTCCAATGTTGCTTTTAATAAGTCTAATCCCATTATAATTTCCAATCCTTTATGTATATATTTTTCTTTTTTAATCTTTCATGATATTTCCTTTTCTGTTTTCTAATATTTCACTGTTATATGCCTTAGTGTGGGTCTTTTTTATTCAATGTATTGAGTCCTTAATGAACTCTCTAATTTTAGAAATTTTTTTAGTTAAGTCTGTGAAATTTTTCTGCTATTCTTTTCCCCTAAGATCTTGATGTTTATTTTTGTTTGAGTCTATAATTTATAATCTTTTTTTACCCTTTAAAAAAATCTATTTGACCTACTTTCTGGGATATTTCTTCACTTTTGTATTTCAACCGTTCTATGAATTGTATTATATTTTTTGTTACCATATTTATAATTTTAAAGGATTTTATTTTTTGGTCATCTAAACATTTCTCTTGTCTTGATTTATGGATTGTCTGTTAACCCATGTAAGAAGATCAATTATAGTTTTTATTAAAGATGTCTTAGGTTTCCTACAGTATCATTTCCCCTAGGGTTGATTTGTATGTGTGTGTGTTTTGTCTCTGCTTTCATGTTGGAGACTCTCTTCAAATGTCTAGGGATCCTTGGCTCTCTACTCATATTAAGAATGAGGGCTTAACAAGAGGCCAAGGAGCTGTGTTTGTGTGAGTAGAATTTCTCCAGTGGTGGACTTCACTACAGGATGTTAGGCAGCGGTATGGCTGTTGGATTATAGATCTCCTGCAGTACCAGAATCTGTAGGTCTTCCCCTTTGTGCTGGTCAGTCTCTCTGGAGAGTTAACCTCCTGTTCTAAGCCAGACTCAGGGATAAGATCTGGAGGCTTCAGTGCTCCTTTTAAAGACTTTCAAATAAACCTTTTCTTTTGCTTAATTTATTACGTCCCTCTCCAGAGGTCCCAGATCTTGTAATTTCTGAGCCTTTAGAGAGCTCTGTAGTACAAATTAGCTTGATTGTTGTTGGCTTCTCTCTATACTTGTGCTCCTCTATTCTGTGCATAAGTGCGTGCGTGCACGCACACACACACACACACAATCACTGGAAGGTCCAGAGCTTTCTCCACCCTGATAAATCAGTTACACTTGTTCAATTGCTTTCCTGCTTGTGAACTTTTTTTGCATCATTTGTCTGCTTTTGTATCCCTCTTTTTTTCTCTTATTCTTGTGAGTTTATTCCTCTTTTACTCCTTTACTGCCCTTTCAGTGGGGTTGCAATAGGGAGTGGAGATAAGCAAATGTATTTATTCAGATAAACTATATCCACAACCTTTCTCAATCTACAAACTTATTTACTTTGGTGTTGTAAATAGCTGTAAAAAAGGCCTGATTTTATGCTTTCGTCTTGCCATTCCAAGCAGAGACTGAAGGATGGACTTTTTGAACTTTAAAAAAAAAATCTCAAATCATTGACAATTCTATTTAATCTTTTCATGAGAGACTTCCATGTGACTACTACAGTTTGTCTTCACGCACATTAGCGCCCAAGGTAGCTTGTAAATTGCTTGTGTTCCATTCACTCTGATCATCTTTATCTCAGTCTCTTTCTACTTCTCAGTAAGAGGTGCTCCTTTTCCTCTCTCCATTACTTCACTGCTGTAGTGGCTCCTCATCTCATACTGGCTTCCACTATAACTGATGTCACAAAAGCTTGCATCAAGTTTACCTACTGTAGGAAGTTGTTTTGCACATCATGTTTACTGGTTCAACGGTTGACTCGCCAAGACAGGTAATAGCTTTTCACCCAGAGAAAAGTCTTCAGTGCATATGAGACCTTTTATGAGCTGGCGAATGGTTATGGTGGACGAGTTAGTGACAATACAATATCTATGGAGGAGGAATTTGTACCATCATAATTGTCTTTGGTAGTTAGGACTAAATATGTCAGAATAGTCTTCCCTCCACTCTCACATTGTTCTTCTAAAAGAAGATTGGGGACTCCAGTAAAATAGCAGAGTCATGCAGTGCTGCTGATTATCATTTAGTTGTGTGTTCCATAATAACAAAATGAATATTATTATTATTTTAGATATGGGAAAACCAAAGCTCAGAGTTTATGTAACAGGCCAAAACACATAGCAAATAAGTGAAAGAGGTAGAATTTCAGGCAGGTTAGTCTGACACTAAAGCTAGGGTGCATTCTACTGGACTTCTGCCTCTATATTTTTCTAATAAACATTTGTAGAGTTTTAAAAGTAGTTTAGTCTCTGAGCAAACCCTGTTTGTGTCCTCTAAGCATACGCAGATGCAGAAGTATAAAAGAATACCTCAGCCAACTACTAAAATTCATATAAACGAAATGGCTAAATATTAGGTAAACTATTTCATTCAAAATGTTAAAACTTGCAGGTTTATACTTTTCCTTAAACAGTGCTGCCTTAGTAACAGCCTGAGTAAATTTGAGGCTCTCATTATATAATGAAGCGACAATTATTTGTTGAGTATGTATGTGGTCAAGCCTGAGCTGGAAGACTATGAAGAAAATATAAAATAGTGTTTCTGTTCTTCCCTTGACACATAGGCGTGTCACGTGGAGTCTGAATTTGGATCAAAAGCACAGGCTTTCCATTTGATATATGAGTCCAAATACTCTTCCTGACTAGTTGGTGAGACAAAGTCATACATGAAAAATGCTAGCAATACGATGCAACACATTTAAGTATTTAATCATCTGTCAGAACCAGCAAATACTATGAGAATTCAGAACAGTAAGTCAAAGGGGAGTGGAGCAGAAACCACAAATATTTATTGAGTTCCTACACCATGAAGCCTATGTTTTAGGTGGTATGGGAACACATTATTGAATGAGAAATTCCTATTTACTTGGTTTGGCCTTGAATAATGCATTGGATTTCTACAGTGGGAGAAAAAAATACATCCCATGCATGGAGAATGTGGACCACAACAGAGTCACAGAACTGATCTTTGTGTGACTTGGAAGGGTGAGTGGAATGGCCTGATTAGATTTGGATTTCTACAGTGGGAGAAAAAAATACATCCCATGCATGGAGAATGTGGACCACAACACAGTCACAGAACTGATCTTTGTGTGACTTGGAAGGGTGAGTGGAATGGCCTGATTAGATTTGGTGTTCATGTTAAGGAAGAACAGAGAATAAGGTTGGATTGTAGGACAGGGCAAGAGTCCACAAAAGTGAGAGAATTCTTAGTTCCCAGAAGAAAGAAAAACAGCACATTCCATCACAGAAGTCTTTTGACATAAGACATGATTTTGAGGCATTTTTATGATATTACATAGGGAAACATTTACATAGCTCCTTCATAACTGCATGATAGAGTTTGGATGTGTCATTGCCCCCAAAGCTCATGTGCAAATCTGATCTGCAACGTGGCAGTGTTGGGAGCCGTTTGAGTCATGGGGGCAGATCCCTCATGAATGGATTAATGCTCTCCCTGGGGGGTGGGGGTAGTGAGTGAGTTCTCCCTTTATTAGTTCCTGCCAGAGCTGGTTGTTTAAAGGACCCTGGAACCTTCTCTCTGTCTCCCTCTTCCCCCTCTCTCTTTTCCTCTTGCCATGTGATCTGCTTGTACCCACTGGCTGCCTGTCACTTTCTGCTATGAGTAGAAGCAGCCTGAGGCCTGCCCCAGAATCGTAAGCCAAATAAGCCTCTTTTCTTTATAAATTACACAGTTTCAGGTATTTTGTTATAAGCAACACAGAAACTAATACAACTGTATTATACCTTATTTGTGTTTGTTGGTGTATTTATTTGTTATTTACTCCCTAAATATTCCTCGGACTTGAGGAAGAAAAGAGAAATTGGGATGGTTTTCGTTTTATTTAAATTATAAGAATAAAGGTAGCAGATGATTTCTCCACAGCCCTGGCAACTATAGGAAAAGTGCCACCACCCCGCCATGTCCCCCTTTCCAGAACAGAAGAAGGTTGGCTGGTTACTTTACAGGACTTCAGGTGATTTTCATTTTACAGAATCTTTATTACTCCACTGTGGTAAGATGTAATTTTGAAATTTTACTGTTTCCCCTGTCTTCCCTGATTTACCTAAGTAGGAGAGAGATTTTTCAGGGCAGATTTCCTGCAGGTGAAGGGTGGTGGCTCATTCGCCTGAGACAGCAGAGTAGTATTCGAAGAATCAGATATACTACGTTGGTTGTTTGATATTCTACTTTGGTTTTGGTAAATAACTTTACATCAACTTCACAAGTTCCACCTCTCAGGGGACAAAGATGCTGGAAAAAGATATCAGGTCCCGTGCAGTCACTGTAGGCTGTCCCGGATCCCGCAGCCTGGGCCGAGCAAACGGATCCATGGTCTTAGATTTTGGTTTCGTGATCACTGAGCTGACGGGGCTGGCAGGCGGCCGGGTTTCCTCTTTGTCCTTGCACACTTCATGTCTGACGAGATGTTTAAGCAGACAGAACAGGCAACCGCTAGGAGGTACCCGAGCTATGCTCGGCCGCCGGGGCGAGCAGAAATGGCAAACAGTGGCTCCCTCGGCTGGAGGGTCCAGGCGGGTGGCGCTCTTCCAAGGTCGGCGTTGTGATGGAGCGACAAGGACGTCTAAGGACGAACGGCTCTTCAAATCTAAAAGGCGGAGAAGACGAACGCACCCCCAAAGCACTGTCGCGTGCCTAGGTCCGCGTGCCTGGGCAGCCGCTGCCTGCACATCTGGAGGCAGCAGTGCCTTTCCCTGCAGGGCGGGGGCGAGGCGGAGGACCCCGGTGTGCACGCACCCCTNGGGGGCCCAGGAAGGAATAAATCTCTGCCGGCCTCCTCGCGCCCGCTGTGCGTTAATAACCAACCAGTTAGAGAAAGACCAGGGTGACTGGGCGGGGTGACAGCCGGGGCACGCCGGCCGCGTGTCGGAGGCTCGGGATCTCGGCCAGTGTCTGCCACGCTCAGGGATTTCTACGTACTGGGTGGGGGCAGGCTGCTATTTCTTATTGTCTGCCTCTGTCCCCGCGAACAAGGGCCGGAGAGAGGGGCGCGCGCTCCAGCCGAGCGTCGCGGATAGGAGCGGGTCGGAGGAGGCAGTTTTGCGGCGGGGGTGCGGGGAGACCTTGATTTCCACCAATCCGCGGCGTCTGTGTGCCCAGTCCGGGCGAGGCGGAAGGCTGCGGCGCGCCGCTGAATGCACTGATGAGATCCCGGGAGGGGCGCGGAGCGGGGGTCCCGGCGGGCGAGGCGGAAAAGCCCGGCGCGGGGTA
>NW_007729033.1:156996-177797 GCF_000696425.1 Galeopterus variegatus
CGCCGCTCTCCGCGCTCTCCGAGACCCCAGCGGCCGCCTTCTGCAGGGGAAGCGACCATGGCCATAGCTCGTGACTTGCCCCCCGGCCACTTCCCCTAGGAAGAAATCCTTTAAAAAGTTGCATTAAAAAAAAAAAATCCTTGGGCTGACCTTTGGGGCCGTGGGGGCCGAAGAAGTGTGCGTGTGTGTGCAAGCAAGAAAACGAAAGGTGTGTGTGCATGGGGGGCCGGCGGTGGGGGGACCCTCCGCTGCCACTTCTTCGCCCAGCGTTGTGCTGAGGTCCGGCCACCGCCCCCAGGACGCCGGGGCTGCGATGAGCCCGTGCGGGCGGGCCAGGCGACACACGTCCAGAGGGGCCATGGCCGTACTGGCGTGGAAGTTTCCGCGGACCCGGCTGCCCGTGGGAGCCAGTGCCCTCTGCGTCGTGGTCCTCTGTTGGCTCTACATCTTCCCCGTCTACCGGCTGCCCAACGAGAAGGAGATCGTGCAGGGGGTGCTGCAACAGGGCACGGCGTGGAGGAGGAACCAGACAGCGGCCCGAGTGTTCAGGTACTCCTGCCTTCGCGGCTCCTCCCCTCTAGCGTCCTTTCCTCCCCGTGCGCAGAGGACAGGGTCGCCGGCGAGCAGCGCCTAGCAGAGGCATCCCTTACATCCAGTCTTTTTGTCCTACCTCCACTTTTGTGCCATTCTTAACCTGGTGACTTTAGTCAGGGTCCCTTCCCCACCCCTTACCTCAAGAGATGGGCAGACACCTGCTTTGCGCATGTAAACACTACGCATTTCTTCCCAAGCCTGAGTTGCGTTTAATGATTTGCCGATAACCAGTGGGAAGGAGAACCCGGGATAACTTAGTCCCTTGCAGTTAATGAGAAATTATTTCTTGGGATCTGCAGGCATTTGAAGCTGTAGAACCCAAGCCTGAGTTGCGTTTAATGATTTGCCGATAACCAGTGGGAAGGAGAACCCGGGATAAGTTAATGAGAAATTATTTCTTGGGATCTGCAGGCATTTGAAGCTGTAGAGAACTAGAAGAAGGTAAGAGGCGCCTTCCCGAGGTTAGGTGAACAGTTGGTAACATAAATCACCAAGGAGGGAGTAATGGGCAAGTCTTGGGCAGGAAAAATATGGACGGATCCCGCAGCTTTGCGCAGTGTGCCCACAGCAAATAGAGAGTACTTACCGGCGTCCTAAGAGCCGGTGCCGTCCAATTTTTATGTTGAAATCGCAACAACTTTTTAAAATAACATATTATGATCTCATCTTGCCGATCACAAACTGGATTCTTTAGTGAGACGAGTTACTTGCCCAAGGTCATTACCTTTGAAGCGTGGGTGCTGGAATTTTCATCACTTAATGCTCCAAAACTCCCAGCTCTCTTTCTTGGCTTAGACTATGGATGTCTCTGGAAGATGAAAGATGTACTTTAGGTCAGCACTTGAAAGCATAAAACAAACAGAAAATCAAAGCCAGGTTGAAAAATCAGAACTCTGAGGATCACTCCGGTGGTAGTTTCCCTTCCTTCCTGGGAATTTTAGTTTAAGTGCCTAAAAATAAGTTGTTGGCAGCAGGGGTTGTATAGTCAGATTGGAGGAAAGGCAGAGCTGCTTCCCTTTCTCTTCCTCTCCCCAAGCATGGTGAGGGAGCACAGGGGTGCTTCCAGCCCTGCGAGGTGCCCCTCTCACCTTCAGTCCCTAGGGCTGCAGATGCTGCAGCTGGCTCTTCCTGTGATTGTAGTGGTCTGAATGGGGAGAGCTTTCCTTTGCTCTGCATAGGATCCTTCTAGTGAGTGTACGGGCAGGTGAGAGCCAACTTAATCATTTTCACTGCACTTATCTACAAATGTTCAGGAGCATCTGTAAATTTTTTAAAACTTTAAAAACATATGGTTTATCTCCCATTCTCAGGCCTGCTCTTGCAATGAAGGTCAGAGATAATATAGCCAGTGCCTTCAGAGGAAGTCAGCTGAATTCTCTCTTGGAGGGAAGGCTTTCTTTCTCTCTTTTTAGAACCCTACTATCATTAAGTTTAAAAATAACCCCACTCTCCTTACAAGTATGTAAGGGTTAATTTTCTCTTGCCTTCACAGTGTCAAAAGCAGGCAGAAGGCATGGCATGCAACAATTTTTTTCTCTAAAGACAGAAAGCACTTTCATTTCAAGTAATATAAGGAAATGAGTTAAGAACTTCCCGTTGGTTTGTGATGAAAGAGTCCATTTTTTATATAGGTGGAGGAATAATGAAGCTCTGTTAGAGAATAGATTTCTTTTTAGAGGTCACAATCAAGTGGAAAATGCTTCATATTCTGAGAAACACAAGCTGATAGTTTCTGAGATACATTTGCTCCTTGTCTGTAGCCTGGAGTAATCTTCAGTGTGTTCGGCTGTGGTTTGGTCTGGTGTCTATGTGCAGAGAATTACTTATTAAGGGAGCGGGGTTGGGGAGAAATTGGGTAAGAGGCACAAAGAATAATTACAATTTGTAATAATGAATATGCTAATAATATTGATTTGATCATCACATATTGTACAAAAATAATGATAGTCAACACTGTACCCCCAAAATATGTAAAATCAATTATGCTTCAATAAAAAAACACAAACATTCAAAAATAAAAAATTGCCTAAACACACATCTCTCAAAGTTAGCGTCTGTAAAACTGTGTAAGAGGCACCATTGCTTATTGAAAATAGTTTGAGCTTCAGAGTAGAATACTGAATATGTACATGGTGTCATGACAGATAAACAGCAGAGTGTCTTTGGCAAATTACTTTATCTCTTGGAGTCTTAGTTTCCTTAGTTATAAAATGGGAATAAGAACATCTACCTTGCAGGGTGGTAATAAGGTTTATTTATTTATTTATTTATTTATTTATTAGCAGAGTGTCTTTGGCAAATTACTTTATCTCTTGGAGTCTTAGTTTCCTTAGTTATAAAATGGGAATAAGAACATCTACCTTGCAGGGTGGTAATAAGGTTTAAATAAAAGATAACAAAACTGATGCCAGGTGTCTGGTACTTTGTGTATCCAGAAAATGGTTGCTTTATAATTGTTATAAATTATAACTTCCTGTATATGTTACAACTTAAATAAGGACATCTGGACAGCCCATAGAAATTTGGAATGTTTCACCTGCCAGATTTACAGAGAAATGTTATTGGTCCATAGCCCCCTTCCCACCCACATACCTATGAGCTAATAAATAAGGACAAGGAGTTTTGCAAGGTAGGAAAAGTTTTATGGTTTGTTAAGTCAAAAAAATTATTTTGCTCTGAACATTTAATAAAATCCATTTTTTTAATCATCTGGATTGTTAGTATGTGGGTAGTACTATATATTTGTTAAATATTAGACAGGTCAGCCAGAAGCCTTTATTATGTTGAGACAAAACTTTGGCAAACTGGTATCTGTGTTTCTCCAGTCTGAACATCTTCTGCACAAATACAAATATATTACACAACTGTGTGGTGTACACTTATGTGTGGCAGTATATGCATGTTTATTCATAAATCATGAACTGATGTCATATATATGTATAAACATATATGTATGTATACATACAAATATTTGCAATCAGTCATCGACTAATATTTAATGAGTGACTACTATGTGCTAGATACGTGTTAGGCCCTGGGAGATAGCAGTGAATGGGATGGATAGATTGCTTCCTCTTAAATATTAGACAGGTCAGCCAGAAGCCTTTATTATGTTGAGACAAAACTTTGGCAAACTGGTATCTGTGTTTCTCCAGTCTGAACATCTTCTGCACAAATACAAATATATTACACAACTGTGTGGTGTACACTTATGTGTGGCAGTATATGCATGTTTATTCATAAATCATGAACTGATGTCATATATATGTATAAACATATGTGTATGTATACATACAAATATTTGCAATCAGTCATCGACTAATATTTAATGAGTGACTACTATGTGCCAGATACGTGTTAGGCCCTGGGAGATAGCAGTGAATGGGATGGATAGATTGCTTCCTCTTGTTAGGCGCTTATTATCTGCCTGTCACTATGCTAATATGTATAGTCTCATTTAATCCTCTTAAGAACCTTGTATGAATGGATATATTATTATTCATATTTATAAAGATGAACATGCCCTGGTCTCTGCCATTAAGAGACTTGCTGTAATTTCATGGGAGAGACAGATATGTATATAATTAACAAACTGGGAATAGGGTTATCAAAGAGAGGCAACAGAAGAGTGAAAAACTTATGGGTTTGGGAACTGTCAGAACATGGTAGGGATTCTGGCTGTTTCTCTTTCTAGTTGTGTGATCGTTGATGAGTTCAACTCTCAGAACTTCAATTTCCCCGTTGTAAAATGGGGTTTGTGATAATTTCTTACAAGTTTGTTGTGAAAATTATATGACAGCATACAAAAAGCACTTAGAATGATGCTTATGACACATCTTTGTTTGATACATGGTCGTTACAACAACAGAAACACAAGGAAAGGGCTTGGGATACTCACAGAACATGACATTTAATTCTACCAGCAGGAGGGAAATCAGAATGTTTCATAAAGTAGGTGGTGTTTGTACTATAAGCCTTAAAGGATAGTAAGATGGGGTAAGTGGTAAGAGGTGAGGATAGAAGGATATTCCAGGTAGTGAGAACAGCAAAGGCTGAGGCAGAGATGTTTGGAAGTGCCTGGCATGTTTCCTGTATGGAAAGTTATTAAGTCACCCATGGAGACCATGATCAAAAGGGAGGCTGGGACAGGTGGAAGCCAGGTTACAATCTTTGAATGTCTTTAAGGTGTGGCTCGTGAGTAATGGACAAAGACCAAATATCCAAGGGTTCTGGTTGTGTGTCAGCTTTCAGCAAAGATGGCATATCATTGTTACCAGTGGACTTGGGGATAGGGAATAGGGAGGCTGGGACAGGTGGAAGCCAGGTTACAATCTTTGAATGTCTTTAAGGTGTGGCTCGTGAGAAATGGACAAAGACCAAATATCCAAGGGTGCTGGTTGTGTGTCAGCTTTCAGCAAAGATGGCATATCATTGTTACCAGTGGACTTGGGGATAGGGAATAGGGATCCCCGTTGTAAAATGGGGTTTGTGATAATTTCTTACAAGTTTGTTGTGAAAATTATATGACAGCATACAAAAAGCACTTAGAATGATGCTTATGACACATCTTTGTTTGATACATGGTCGTTACAACAACAGAAACACAAGGAAAGGGCTTGGGATACTCACAGAACATGACATTTAATTCTACCAGCAGGAGGGAAATCAGAATGTTTCATAAAGTAGGTGGTGTTTGTACTATAAGCCTTAAAGGATAGTAAGATGGGGTAAGTGGTAAGAGGTGAGGATAGAAGGATATTCCAGGTAGTGAGAACAGCAAAGGCTGAGGCAGAGATGTTTGGAAGTGCCTGGCATGTTTCCTGTATGGAAAGTTATTAAGTCACCCATGGAGACCATGATCAAAAGGGAGGCTGGGACAGGTGGAAGCCAGGTTACAATCTTTGAATGTCTTTAAGGTGTGGCTCGTGAGAAATGGACAAAGACCAAATATCCAAGGGTTCTGGTTGTGTGTCAGCTTTCAGCAAAGATGGCATATCATTGTTACCAGTGGACTTGGGGATAGGGAATAGGGAAAAATGCATTAAAGTGGTTGTTTTGAATATTATGTTGACTCACTGGGTGGTGACCATTACTCTAACAAGTCATATTCCTTTTTCCTTTCCCAACTTCTGCACAAACTACTACTCTAAGCAGTTTTCCTTCTGTGTGGCTTTATTTATTTCCCTGTTTTTGAATCCATGGATGTTAAAAGCTTCAGGTATTTCCATAGCTGCCTTTAGTGGCAGCAAAAGGGCATTGTGGGTAGAGGGGATGAGAAGTAGGTGCTGCCATCTGTATGTATGACATATAATTTTGGCGTTTGCAAGCTGGGCATTTGTGGAATTCACTTTTAAAAAGTAGTTTAGGAAAAAGATAATTTAATAAGTTTTGGTGCTTCAAAAAATATGCTGTAATTATGTTGCAAATTAACAAATGTGGAAAAATCTTATCAGCAATAATCACAATAGCAAAAATCGATCATTAACATTTATTGGACACATAAAATGTACCAGGTGCAGTTTTTAGTGCTTATATATGTTATATATTTTGTCCCCAAAGCAACCCTATAAAGTGGCTTTTTGTATGTTATTTTACAGATGAGGATAAGATGAGGATATGGAGATTCAGAGAAATCATGAACAAAATGATGAAGTTGGGTTTTTAACCTAGAGCTATTAAATTCTAAACCTTATGCTTGTTTCCTGATGATCGTGAATAAATGAGGCATTGCTGTATATGATCTGTCCCTGATTGCTTCTCCAGTGTCATCTTTCATCAGTGTTCCTCTTTATGTTTTAATAATATTGGAATCATTTGTAGTTCCTGCAATAGGCCAGGCTGTGTTAGCTGTATTAGTTTTGCTCGAGTCATTCCCTGTGCCTGAAATGCCTTTACTTCATGGCCCTATCTTTCTTCCCTTCATCTTACCAGCTCCTACTCATCTCTTGACAGTGGTGTAAAGCAAAGGTTCTGAGGTCAGCTGTGTTCAAATTCTGACTCCATCACTTGCAGTGTTTTTGAGCAAGTCAGTCTTCATTGTCCATTTCCTCCTTTGTAAAATGTGGCTTCTTAAAGGATTGTTGTGAGAATTAGATTAGATAATGTATCAAAAATGCTTAGAACTGTTCTGGAGTATAATGAGTGCTCAGTCCACGTTAGCTCTCCTCGAGGCAGCCTCCCTTACTCCTTTCTCCCTCCCCAGGCTGTTTGAAGTTTCTGTGTTTTCTTTATACCAAGTGTGTATTATTGCATTTCTTTAATTTATATCTACTACTATGTGTCTACCACTATTGCCATAGAAGATGCCAGGACAATAGCAGTGAACTTAACAAAATTTTTGCTTTCTTGGAATCTATAGGCTAATGAAGGGAGACAGAAAAGACACAGATAAATATACACATATCTGGTAGACAGGTGCATTAATCATGCAGTATTAAAAGTACCAGTGTATTTATTTGTCTTCCCTCCTAAATTTTAAGCTCCTTGAGTACAGGGACTGTGTCTCATTCACATTTGCATTTGCAGCGCTTAGCATGGTCCCTGGCACACTCATTTTTGTTTAGTTATTGTGTGAAAAAGTTTTAGAAAGGTGTGGAACCACATAGCCAATCAGTCAGTCAACAGATATGTAATGACGACCTTCTGTGTGTCTAGCACTCTGCTTTGCAGTGTGTGGGATCAGACGATTAAGCGGCATTGCCTCTATTCCTAAGAGCTCTTAATCTACAGCAGAGTTTCCTGCTCTCAACAGTACTGACACTTGGGGCTGGATACTTCTTTGCTGTGGAGGGCTGTCTTGTACATTATACAATGTTCAGCAGCGCCCTTGACCTCTGTCCAGTAAATGAGACAACCAAATATGTCTCCAGACTTAGAGAAACAACCCTTAGGAGGCAAAATTGCCCCTAGTTGAAAACCACTGCTTTAGAGAAACAAAACCAATCCAGTTGATAGAATTTTTTTAAAAACCCTGAAAATATATGCAATTGAGGATTAAATTTGGAAACTGCATACTAGAAAATGTTTTGACTTTTCAGAGAAAAGAGGTGTCTCTGTGGGCTCATGTATTTGGAGAAGGTTTCCTGGAAGAGACGCGAATGTATTATATTTGGTAGATGGACAGGGTCTTGGTTTGGGAAGGGTCAGAAGAGGGGATGAATTTTAGGATATTTGCTGTGAGCAACCATCTCCATGAAAAGCTTCTGTGAGAGCTGTTTAAGATTCTCTTCAGTGCCCCTCTTAGACCCTGACAAGAGAAGTCCATGCTCTGTGCCTTACACTTTAGGGGGCCACACCCTGCTCTTCCTCTGGTCTCATCCCTTCTGAATGGGGCAAGGTATCGATGGGGTCTTGCTAGACCCTGGAATTACCTGCCCAAATCACCCAAGCCCACTTCTACAGCCTGCTTGCCTGCCTGTGGGGGACATTTTCCCCAACCTTCTTCCTGAGGGTGGCTTGTCCCCTGGTGTGTGCAATCCTAGGCCCAAGGGATGGCCAAGCAACAGCGCTTTGAGGGAGAGGGAGGCAATGGAAGAAACGTGGATGTAGGGCTGTGGGATTCATATGTGTGCATGATGTGGGCTCTCCCTGTGTCTCCATGTTCCAGCATCAAACTTCCTGGAGTTTGAGAAGTCTAAATTTGAATCTGGCATTCCAGGTTGTTATGCAGTTATATCTGTCCAGGGAGGAGGATAGAATATATTTTAATTGATTGTTGGTTTAATTACATCTTCTAAATATTTAGATAGATACATTTGTACGTTTGTCCTCTGTCTTGCAAATGGGAGCAGTTAGAATGCCACTGGTTTGTCCTGTACAATCAATACTCAAGTGAAATATTGTAGTGTTTTGTTTTGTTTTTGCAACTTGGGAACCTCTTAGTCTTCATTTGAGAGAGCAGTGTTTTAGGAAACTTGTTGGGTCAATTGAATAATTGTATATGTTAGTGTGGAATATGGCCCGTTTATCTTTTGACAAAGTTGTGAATCATCTTGGAAGTAATGCTGACTATCTGTCATCAACGCACTCTTTCATTCTGGAATTGGTAAATTTCTAGTAAAATACAATGATTTTAGCTTTTTACTCTAATTTGGCTCTATTGGGAGCTGTGTGACCTTAGGAAAGTTATTTAACTGCTCTGAATCTTTCTGTCATCTGAAAAATGAGTATAATATGCTATCCCACTTCATAGGTCTGTGATGATCATTAAGTCTGGTAATTAACATTGAATCCATAGGTATCCCCACCTGGCTGGCTGAGATGACAGGAAGCGTATTCCCACCTTGAAAGAGTCTGGCCTTTGGGGTCCTAGAGTATCAAGTGCTGATTCTGGTTCTGTCATTTTTTGACTTTGTGACCTTGAACAATTTACTTACCTTTTCTGAGTCTTACCTGAGAGTGGCAATAGTTAACCTTGAGAGGATTAGGTTCTGAATAATTGCTGATTATTAATCCATAATGAGGAGAAGAGCCATGACTTGGGGCACATTCTGTGCTTATTAGTTGCATCTTCAGTAAAGGAATATCTGACAATGAAGAGTGACCTTACAACACACCCTCTTCTTCCACAGAGTTAGTACTAAGGGTGCTGCAGGATGGCTTGCAGATTTCTAAGGAAGACAGCAGGGCCCAGCAGTAAATCACCCGATTATTCATCAATTCAGCCACATTTGCTAAATGCCTGTTATGTGCAGTTAGGCACTAGGGATTCAGTGATGAATATAAGACATGGTCCCTGATTTTATAGAATTTGGAGTCTAGTCTAGAGTCAGTTAAATCAGTAAGAAATTGAGTAACGTGGTATTCCAAGTGTTATAGTTTGGCTGTTGTGGATAATTACAGTGAGTTTTGAAGCGATTAGTTTTTTTCCCCTTTCTGTTGAACTGTCTTCTCACTGTGGCATTGCATGAGAGGGGAGCAGCCAAACCCAGAAGAGCTGTGTCACTCCTTTAATTAGGTGCCAGGAGGACGCTGAGATGAAGATTCAGAGCCGCACGGTCTCCATTTTTTAGGTCTGAAGTAACAGTACATTACCAGGGATTTCCAGGTGATTGTAATGAGAAATGAGCTTTTTTGAACAAAGCACCTGCTTCAATTATTGGTGTAATAAATATATAAATGATATGATGTCTCCCATGTTCATTTTAAAAATTTATAGTGTTTATTATTTATCTGTTTTTGGAAATTATACATATTTACTGTAGAAAAGCTCAAGATGCAATAAAAAGGAGAGAAAAACCTACTCATAATTCCATCACTCAGAAGTACTCATGGTAAATACTGCCTTTTTAAAATATATTTGTTTGCATATGTATATATTACAAAATTATGTGTATTTTGTATATTTAGTTTTATATCCTCTTTTATTTACTCAAAATTGTACCTTTAGCATTCTCATATAATTAGCTTTTAATTTCCAAGGTTGTGATAAAATAGCTTTATGATTTTTATTTTGAGAAATTATTTATTGTCCAAATGTTACCATATTGGGACAAATTACTGTCTTAAAAAGATTATTCATGCTGCTGACAGATTTGCATGTTAGATTTTTTTCTTTAAAGATTTCTCTATATGTATTTGGTGAATAACTGAGCATAGGAAATCAAAAGGCCTCTGTAAAGAGTTTTACTTTCTCAAAGTTGGCATTAAAATAATAAAAGCAACACTATTTTCATTTAAAAGTAATTGACATTTAACAAACACTGCTAATATTTTGATGTATATTCTTCCAGACCACTCAATGCATTTGTGTGTGTAAATTTAAAAAAAAATCGTGAATTTGACAGTACATTGCAAATATTTTTCTAGTAACAGTATATGTAGATCTACATCGTCTTTTTCTAATGGCTCTAATATTTTCCATTATTAGGATACATAAAAATTTAATTAATCCACTGTATTGAATATATATGTTGTTGCAGTTTCTCACTTTTGTAAATAATAATGGGAGGAATATCTTTTTGTGTGTATCTTAAACACTTATCTGTTTCTTAGTATAAATTTCTAGAATTAGTTTCTAGACAGTTTTTTTTCCTGCCATCGATTCTTATAACTGATGGTAGCTGACTGGTTAGCTCAGCTGGTTAGAGCGCAGCCTTGTAACACCAAGGTCAATGGTTCAGTTCCTCTTACATCCAGACCCCAAAACAAACAAAAAAATTCCTATAACTGGGTTCTGTGGTGGTTCAAAGAAAATCTTTGTCGTTACCTAAAGGAAGATTTGGGGATTTCCTTCTTTCAGTGTAGATACTGATTTCATACATAGCAGACATGCAATTACCGTTACATTAAATGATGAAATTTCCCTTATGTGAATTTTCAAGGGAGTCAAAGCAACTAAGAAAAATTCCCACACCACTGGATATGTACAGTGGCAGGGTGTCCCTTCATCGAGAATGGCAGAGACCCAGATCTGAGGAATTTATTTAGTGCAGTGGTTCATGCGCCTTTATCTTTCACGGTTATCCTTTCCATTACAGTACAGTTGACAGTGAGCATGCTGTTTCTTTTCATCTACATTCAAAAATCAGTGTCTTTATAGGACCATTTATATCATTTTTCTAGGACTTAAGCAATTACATAAAACTATAATTTAAAAAGGAGCGTGAACTTTTATTTCATGATAAGGTAGGATTTCAAGGAAAGAGAAAAATGTCTTAAATAAAACAAACATTATATTTTATAAATCTAATTTTGAGTCATTTTCCTATTTGCTAAAATTAAAGTCTTAAGCATGAATCTGGAGCAGATCATACCCACCTGGTGGAGGATGAGGGTGGGATAAAAAGGCACAGAAATCTCATGGTGTTTTCTTGGGTGAGTTTTTTGGAGGTAGAGTTTTGATGATTGT
This sequence comes from Galeopterus variegatus, assembly GCF_000696425.1. Taxonomy (NCBI): domain Eukaryota; kingdom Metazoa; phylum Chordata; class Mammalia; order Dermoptera; family Cynocephalidae; genus Galeopterus; species Galeopterus variegatus. The sequence goes on from NW_007729033.1 coordinate 168,440, forward strand.
GATGAACTTGGCCTACATCATCCTTTCGTGTGTCCTGCTACTCCCTTGCGCCTGTGTGAAATACCTACACATGTGTTGCTTTGGTGCTTTTGGGCCAGAGATTGAGGTCGTCTTAGATCTCTGACCACAGTCTTACTAAGTGTCTAACAAGTATTTGTTGGATGAATGAAAACATTAGATTGTCTGAAAGGCCAGTAGACAGCTGTCTGAATACCTTTTAAGGAGCAGTTTCATTCATTGCCTAGTATTAAGACTCTGTGCTGTAAATATTCGCTCCCAATGTATTTATTCATTCCTTCTTTTATTCCTTGTTCAACAAATACCTATTCAATGCCCGGTATGTGTCAGGCACTATGCTAGTTGCTGAGAGCAGAGTGGTAGGCCGGGAGGACATAGGCCCTGCCCTTATGGAATGTGAGCACATAGCACATGTTCTAAAGGGGACATGGATGTCGCCTTCATGGAAAATGTGAACACACAGCACACGTTCTAAAAGTGACATGGATGTTGCCCTCATGGAACATGTGAGCACAAGCACATGTGCTAAAAGGGACATGGATATTCTCCACAGAGTCTTTCAACTCCTTTTCATGGAAGGAAAAACAGACGCAGGTTTAAGTTCACTTTCAGAACTTAGCTGTATGGTCTGTAGTTGGTATAGTCCAGAAAAGGCCTGGTTCCCTCCTCTGGTCCATTCAATTTTGGGTCTGTTTTCTGATTGTGAGGCCACAGGTGTCCATCCAGTTTAGTGGAATAACATCTTCCTGTGCAACCCGTGAAATGTGAGAGAGGAAAAGCTCTTTAAAATGCTGCTAAGAGATATAGGAGTCCATGGGGAAAGGAGAGCTCATTACCGGTGGAATGGGAGAGCCTGAGCGGCCGGCCGGCTTGGATTGCTCACTTGGTAAGTGACTGTTCTCAGCTCGGCCGGCCCCTGCAACAACGAAGCAGAGGAAGGGAGGGCAGCCAGTGAGGCCCTGTGAGTTGGGAACCCAGGAGTCTCATCTGGGGTCAGAACACAAAGTGGTTTTATTTTTTCCTGGTAACTGTTTTGACTCTGCCATGTCAAATCTACCTCCTTACCCCCAGCAATCCTTAGTGGGCTGTAACGGGTCTCTGAACAACTTGGCCAGATTTTATTAATTTTTATCGACCTGGATCACTGGGACAGTCTCCTTCTGGCATTTAGCTCAGTTTTGTTTCTCTTTAGGCACAATGAGAACGCCTGTGTCTACAACCTCTGCCCGCTCAGGCCCCACCGGGGCCTCCAGGAGCTCGCAGTGGAAGGTGTGGAGGTGCCTAGCCTGCTCCCCCTTCTAGGAGCTGCTGCTTCAGTTTGGGCAGGAAGGAGGTGAATGCACATGGTCCTTCCGCTGTTGGGGATCGCTGCTTCTGCATGAACCCCAACTGTTCCGGCTCCTTCACCTGAAGGGCAGCCTTCTCAGGTAGAGTCCTGATAAACACTCTGTCCGTAGGGAGCTCCCCTCTCCTTGCCATGCCAAAGGCTCTTCACCACCTACCCCCTCTCGGTCTCACAACCTCTTTCCATTTCTCTTTCCTCTTTCTCATGCACAGGAACAGCACAACATGCAATCCAGGAGGGAAGTGCCTGGCTCTTTACTGCAGACTCTCTCCATCTCTGCAAGCTTCCCCTACCCCTTCTTCCCTTGTTGGCAGGAAAGCAAAGCCCTTGTCCCCACCTCCTCAACCCCCCCTTTATGGGGGTGGAGAGGCAGCAGCCTCACTGCAAAACATGGCACTCCTGAGGCCACTCATTTCTCCCAGTCCTTCCCCAGCAAGAATCAGCCAGGTGGTGGGAGGACTGGTTCTCTGGTCTGGCACCTCTTAGAAAACCTCTAGAGCGGTGGCTGGCCATGAAATCTGGTGGCTTTCTAGACTTAAAAGATGGGACTTAGCATATGTTGGCCTCAGTCTGGGGCTTTGACCCTAATTTTCAGAGAAGAGGGAAAAAAACTCACGTTTTTTTACCCTCATTCCCTGGATAAGTTTTCGTATCCTCACAAAACTCAGTCATTATATACTGGCTCTTAATGGATTTCTGTGGACCCCAGAAGTAAGGAAATGATCCACTGAATTCAGTTTCGTCTTCAGCAGGAAATCAAGGTTTCCCATGACAAATAAGGGGCTGAGCCCCCCACCCCTGTTTAGGGGGCTTACTGTGAACATCTCAGATTGTCTCCTCACCATCTAGAAGCACCCATCTACTGTGGGCTCTTTCTCATGTCCTTTTCTCCTTGCTCAGGAAGCCCAGGGGTGGATCAGCACATCTCCTAGCTAAGCGGACTCTAACTGGGGAGTGAAGCCTGTCTGGCCAGGAACCTCAATCTTGATTCTCTTGGGTCCCCCCTCTTCTACAGGGAAGGGAAGAATCTCCATTCCTCAACAAGTCCCTCTTGCTCCCAGTTGTGCCTTTGCATTGGCCAGGGTTCAGGGGTGGTCGTGGTGGGGGGGCAGGACTGCTCATCAGGTCCCTCCAAAGCCCTGCTGAGGGGCTGGCCATATATCCAGTGGCTCTTTCAACTCATGTGGGGTACTTAGCAGCTGTGTCTCCAGCTCTAGACTTAAACCATAATTCCAGCATAAAATCCCACTGAACATCCTGTTACAAAAGGAAAGAAACAATAAAAAAGTCAGAAGATTGCTCCTAGTGTAATAGATTTCCAGATTTATACCTTATATGCAGTCCGAAATACTCTTTTCGGGCTTTTAAAATAGAGATGTGATATGGAAAATTAAATTCAGATTTAATTAACGTTTATTGAGCACCAATTATGTGTAAACACTATGCTAGCTGTTTTCGTGCACAATATATCCCTCAATTTAACCGTATAGTTTAAGATCAGCTCTGTTTTTTAGACAATAATGATGGTATTTTTAGTAATATAGTTATTTATTTTGTATCTGCCATATGCCAGGCACTGTTTTAAGCACTTTACACACTGTTATCATTGTGAGTGTTTAACATTCACAAATATGAAATGAGGAAGATATTATTATCCTCATCTTACAAAGAAATAGGCTGTGAGTAATTATTTGCCTAAGGACATTTAGACTGTCTGTAGTGCTGAGAACTTGCATTTGATGAACGCCTACTATGTGTTATCCTCTCCTTTAAATACTTTATGGATGTTAACATCATCATAGTGGCCCTAGAAGATAGTCGTGTTTTATTGATCAAGAAACTGAAGCACAAAGAGTTTAAGGACCTCGCTTAGGGTTTCACAGTTAGTGAGCGGGGATCCCAGACTTCCTTACTATGCTGGACCTTTGCAGTAAGACCAGCATTCACATTCAGGGCTTCAAGTCAAAGCCTGATACCTCCTTATGTTGCAGTGCCTTAACACAAAGGCATGAATCTCAAATGATAAAATTTCAGTCTGTGAAGGTGAACTTCCTTCTGTTTCACTGTTGTTAAAATCAGAGGCTGTGGGCCGACCCGGTGGCGCACTGCTACAGTGTGCCGCTTGGAAGCTTAAGGACCTCGCTTAGGGTTTCACAGTTAGTGAGCGGGGATCCCAGACTTCCTTACTATGCTGGACCTTTGCAGTAAGACCAGCATTCACATTCAGGGCTTCAAGTCAAAGCCTGATACCTCCTTATGTTGCAGTGCCTTAACACAAAGGCATGAATCTCAAATGATAAAATTTCAGTCTGTGAAGGTGAACTTCCTTCTGTTTCACTGTTGTTAAAATCAGAGGCTGTGCATATCACCTACTCCTCAAGGATCCTACCAATAGATCTGTAAGCTCAAATCAGGGGGCAGGAGGGTGTCTCCTTCTTTACTGTCTCTTCCTAACATCTCTGATTCACCCCAGTGGTTTATCTTTGGGCTCCATTTGCTCTGCTAACTACCTAAGTGGCACAGCCCATTTGCTTAACTCCCCTTTATTACTGTGAGACAGATGCCAAGAAGATACCAAGGTCACGGGAACTAAAACCTGGACAGCTGTAGGAAACAGGAGTGGAGCAGTCAACCACGTGGAGACTTTCTGTACCACCTAAAAAGGGAAATTGTTCTTTCATTTCTCTACATTGCTGAAGTCTCCAGGGACTTTTGGCTTTAGTCATTGTCTCTGAAATGGAATCTATGTGATAATGTTTTGGGTCATCTAGAAATTTAGAGATCTAATGTGTATTTTTTAAATTAAAATAATGCACTTTTATTGTAAAAGTTAAAGCTTTGTGTAAGTGTATTAAGCAAACAGAAAAGCCTTCTTAGTTTCATTGTCCAGAGATAAACAATGTTTTGATGTGTATCTTTCCAGATGTTTTCCTATTCAGAGTATAATTTATTATCCAGTCTAGGATGCTTGAGGTAAAATAGTATAATTACACAAGGACAACAGACCTGAACTCGGACTGTTTTGAACAAACTGGGGTGTATAATCCCCCTACTGTGTATGAGTTTTTTATATCAACAGAAACATCTAGATACACTCCGCATATATATTCTATAGAGAAAGGCACAGCCTCTAAGGTGGCTCCCCATGAGCCCACCTGCTGGTGTTCGTGCTGTTGTATCATCCCCTCCCTTTGACTGCGGGCTGCATTTAGTGACTCACTGCGAGAATAGCACAGAACACTGCAAAAGAGATGGCATGCACTTCCCAGGCGAGGCCGCGAAAAGACCATAGCTTCTGTTTTGAGTGCCCTTTTTCTCTCTCCTTTGGACCACTTGCTCTGGGAGAAGCCAGCTGCCATGCTGTCGGGACACTCAGGCGGTCTGTAGAGAGGCCCACGTGGTAAGAAACTGAGGTCTGGTCAACAGCCAGTGAAGAAGGGACCGAGGCCACCAACAAGCACGTAAGTGGGCTGGGAAGGGTGTCCTCTGGCTTCCGATGACCACAGCCCCAGCTGACTGCAGCTTCGTGAGAGACCTTCAGCTATAACCATCCGCGATATTCCTGATCCTAAGAAACTGTGAGAAAATAAGTCTTTGTGGCTTTAAACTACTAAGTTTTGGGGTAACTTGTTTTATGGTAATAGATAATTAATACATGTTAATTAAATAAAAATTAATTAAATTAAATCGAATTAATTAAAATAAATTTTTTTTTAACAACAGCCTTTTCTTTCCTATCCACAACATTTCAAATTTCATTACAAATTTCAGTAGATAGCTTACTTAGTATGCATAGTACAAAGCTATATCAGCTCATTAAAAAAAAAATTGAATATAAAATTCCATTTTAGGGCTGGCCATGAAGTTTTTCCTTTCCTTTTTTTTTTTAAAAATTAGAAGTCCCTTTAAAATCCTTTGAAACATGTTTTCCTGCTTCTGCAGTTATCTCCACAGATGGCTTCTTAAAGGGAAAATTTCAGAGTCATGGAGCAGCACATTTGATTTTAGACTGGTATTTACGAATTGTCTTCCAATTGAAGTCATTTGTTTTGTGACCAAGAGTGTTTGTATCCCTGTTTGCTCTTGTAATACTGAATAATTATCAACTTTAAAAAATTTTGCCAATATATAGGTGGAAAGTTATAATTTTACTGATTAGTGAGACTGAGCTTTCTTTTACCTTTCTTTTATCCCTGTCAATTTTGTCTTCTGTGAAGGGCACTTTAAAGTCTTTTTACCTCCTTTCTTCCTGGGTTACTCATCTTTTCTTTTTTGATACCCAAAGAGTCCTTTATTTATTAAAGAATGTGGCTCTTTGTCATATCTGTTGCAAATATTTTTCCTAATTTGTCTTTTGACTTTTGCTTATATTTAAAAATTTTTCTTTTCTGTAAAGACTTTAGAAATTATTGGGCAATCAACTTCATCAGCTTTTTCTTTTATGGCTTTTGAACATTTGTGTCATGATTCTTGCAGCCCAAGACATTTTCATCTGGTGTTTTTATGATTTAGCTTTTTGCATTTAAATTTGAGATCTATCTCTGATTTGTTTTAACATAGTGAGGTGAAGATTCAATTTTTCCACCATATGTTCTAGCACCATTACTAAAACAAAAACAGTAACTCACCTCCCCCCACTGATTTGAAATGCCAATTTTATTCATGCTAGGTAATCCCATATGCGTTGGTCTATTTCAGAAGTCCCACTTTCCTTCCATAGATTTGTCTCACTAGTCCTATTTTACAGTCATAGTGTCTCAATTACTGTAGCTTTATAGTAAATTTTAATATCTGATAGGGCCAGTCACTGGTTTTTGGTCAGAATTTTCTTTGCTATTCTGCCATATTTTTCTTAGTATAACTGAGATTGTTTTTCAAGTTCAAATGATTCCTATTGAGATATTTTTTTATAAGAATTGCATTAGTTTATATATTATTATTATTACAAAACTGAAACTTCGTGTCCAAGAATAAGATATATGTACTTGTATATTCAATTCTATTTTATTTCTCTAAACAGTATTTAATTTTTTCTCATAGATTCTGCACATTGTTTATTGAGATTATTTGTAGACGCTTTATATGTTTTTGATGTTTCCATTATTGTACCCAGTAGCATATTGTTTTTATCATTATTTCTTTTTTTTTTTTTAATGTTTATTTCTTAGGTATGATTATTTTCATAGTTTCCTGGGGATCTGTAGGTACATATTTGCATATCTTCTTTAGAGAAATGCTTACTTAGTTCTTTTGCCCATTTTTTGATTGGGTTGCTTGTTTTTTTCTTGTAAAGTTGTTTGAGTTCTTTATATATTCTGGATATTAGTCCTTTGTTGGATGTGTATTTTGCAAATATTTTCTCCCACTCTGTTGGTTGTCTTTTAGCTCTGTTAATTGTTTCTTTTGCTGTGCAGAGGCTTTTTAGTTTGATATAGTCCCATTTGTTTATTTTTCCTTTGGTTGCCTGTGCTTTTGGGGTCATATTCATGAAGTCTGTGCCCAGCCCTATTTGCTGAAGGGTTTCTCCTATGTTTTCTTTAATAAGTTTTATTGTTTCGGGGTGTATATTTAAATCCTTGATCCATTTTGAGTTGATTTTAGTACATGGTGAGAGGTATGGGTCTAGTTTCAATCTCCTGCATATGGATATCCAGTTATCCCAGCACCCTTTGCTGAAGAGGCAGTCCCTACCCCAGTGAATAGGCTTGGTGCCTTTGTCGAAGATCAAATGGCAGTAAGTGCGTGGGTTGATTTCTGGGTGTTCTGTTCTATTCCATTGATCAGTGTCTCTGTTTTTGTACCAGTACCATGCTGTTTTGGTTATTGTGGCTTTGTAGTATAGTTTAAAGTCAGGTAGAGTAATACCTTCAGCTTTATTTTTTTTTGCTCAGCGTTGCTTTGGCTATTCGTGGTCTTTTGTTATTCCAGATAAATGACTGTATAGTTCTTTCCATTTCTGAGAGAAATGTCATTGGAATTTTGATGGGGATTGCATTGAATTTGTATATTACTTTGGGTAGTATAGTCATTTTCACTATATTGATTCTTCCAATCCAGGAGCATGGGATGTCTTTCCATCTTTTTGTATCCTCTCTAATTTCTCTCAGGAGTGGTTTGTAGTTCTCGTTATAGAGATTTTTCACATCCTTAGTTAGTTCAGTTCCTAGGTATTTTATTTTTTTGGTGGCTATTGTGAATGGGCAGGCTTTCTTGATTTCTCTTTCTGCTTGTTCACTATTGGTGAATAGAAATGCTACTGATTTTTGTGTGTTGATTTTGTATCCTGCTACTGTGCTGAACTCTTTTATCACCTCTAAGAGTTTTTTTGTAGATGATTTGGGCTGTTCGATATATAGGATCATATCGTCTGCAAACAGGGACAGTTTGACTTCATCTTTTCCAATCTGGATGCCCTTTATTTCCTTCTCTTTTCTGATTGCTCTGGCTAATACTTCCAATACTGTGTTGAATAGGAGTGGTGAGAGTGGGCATCCTTGTCTGGTTCCTGTTCTTAAAGGAAAAGCTTTCAGTTTTTCCCCATTCAGGATGATATTGGCGGTGGGTTTATTATATATGGCTTTGATTATGTTGAGATACTTTCCGTCTATACCTAATTTATAAAGGGTCTTTGTCATGAATGAGTGTTGGATCTTATCAAATGCTTTTTCGGCATCAATAGAGATGATCATATGGTCCTTGTGTTTGATTTTATTAATATGGTGGATCACATTTATTATCATTATTTCTGAGTCATTATTTATATATGAGGGTACTTCAAAAAGTTCATGGAAAAATTGTATTATCTGTTAATTCTATTTACCACTAAATTTTGAAGTACTCTCAAACAGGAAAGTCATTTTTATTTATAGCCAGCCACCTTACTGTAGTTTCTCAGTGTATTTTTCTTTCAGTTTATTCTCTTGGGTTGTCCAGATGTGCATTTATGTATATGTTTTATAAATAATGATAATTTTTTCTGTTTTCTAGTGTTAACTTCTCCTGTTGTGTGTTCTTCAATGAACTTCTACAAATCCAATGCTGGATTTCTCCCTCTTTCCTCCCTTCTTCTCTTTCTCTTCAGTTGAATCTTATCCCTCATCTGTTTCTAGCTCGGTGACATTGGACAAGTTACTGACATGTGAAGAAAGTGAAGATTAGAAAGGTGGTGAGTGGCTGAGCCAGGATTTGGACTCGGGCTTCTCTGACCTCAGGGCTCACTCTCTAAGCACTATCTCTTATGGCCCGCAGGAAAATGATCTGGGAAGCTTCTTGCTTCTAGTCTCTCTCCTCTCTCTTCTCTCCTCCTCTTCTCTCTCTGTGTCTCCATAGTGTTTGTGGATACTATAAATCTAATCACCAAACCTCATCCCAGAATGTATCCTGTTTCAATAGTTGTACTGGAAATCTGCAATTGATATAATAAGCATCCAGATGTGCCATGATGATGACTGGAGATTTGTAAATCAAATGATTCTTGTTTCTGGAAATGTTATTTTAGGAGGAAGCACAGTGCCGGGGACCAGCCCCAGCACAAAGATTGTAAGGTCCCCACTGGTAAAAAAACCCCAAAAGGGAGGAAAGGCAGCTTCGGCGATGGAATGGACAGCAAACACACAGACTCAAGGGATCTGCTGAATGCTGACACTTTATTGAAGCATGCACACACTTTTTATACCTTTTCTTGGAAGCAACATAATTATTGAAATAATCATTGAACAATATCATAATATCTCTTTCTGAATGACATGTGTTTCAAGAAAAATAGCATTACAGTTTGTTTCCATGATTACAATGTTTTTTTCTTTGAACAAGAACGTTACAACCCACTGGTCCCAAATAATCATCAATTGTTACATTGAACTCTATATGACATTATTGAATTATAATCCAAACTTGTATTTTAATCAAAGGGTACAAGCAGGAAGTCAAAGTTTCCTTCACCAGTTATTGTTTAACCATGTTGCCTAGCAGCTTTTGGGTAAATTTTCAATAACA
>NW_007729033.1:178434-179831 GCF_000696425.1 Galeopterus variegatus
ACAAAGCAAGCATATGGAACTCCAAAAGAAAGGGGGGTGGAATGGCAGCACCTCCTCCCACAATGAGGCCTTGCAAAACATCGTGTCAAATCGGAGGATCCTTGTCAAACTCTGGCTTCTTGGATTTGATGCGCCCCTGCAGCACAGGAGTGTGGGAAGGAAAGAGTTAAGATTTTTTTTTGGAGGGGTGTTCCTGAATGTGTTTATTTGTCTTCCCTAACTACTCTTATCTTTTCTGGATTGTTCAAAAGTCCTTAGTTTCCTCCCTACTTCAAGGGCTTCTGCTGGCTGTTCTCTTGTCCTTTCCTACCACGAGGTCCTTGGTTTTACAGGAAACACAGCTCACTGTGAGATGCTTAAATCAAGTGAATCTGGTTTCTGGAAATGTCATTATTTTAGGAGGGAGCACAGGAGAGAGGGAAGGAAAATAGTTCAGATTTTTGTGGGGAAATGGAAAGCAAGAGGCAAAATAGATGTTCTGTTCAGAAGAGAGGAAACTTCTCTAAGTTTTAAAAATCGGTATGTGTTAATTTGGCTACATTTTCTCTAGCAGTGGGAATACTGCATGAGTCTTACTTGGGAAAGAGATTGACTGCTCTAAACTAAGTCCTTTGTTAGTGAAGCACAGGTCTGTGATGGGTGGTTGGGATGAGGATGGACAAGGAGTAGGAAAAAATGACAAAAATAGAAACTTCTTACTTGTGAGTGATAGAATTTACAACTTTGCTTAGCATATTTTCTTTTATTCTGCAAATCATTATTGAGCTGCTACTGTGATGAGAGCTTTGAGGGAGGATACAAAGACAGTGTAAGGCATAGTGCCTGGCCTCCAGGTGATTGTGGCCAACGGGTCAGACCACTAAGCAGAGACACTGGAGTAGAGGAGAGTGCTCAGCTTCCTCCTGCAGGATGAGTGGGATTTGAATTGGCAGAGAAAGAGTAATGGCATATTCTGAGCCTGGGAAAGAGCATGAGAAGTGGTTTGTGTTTGAGAGTTAGTGCTGAATGGTTGGTTTGAGCAGAATTATGTAAGAGAGAGAAATGAGAGAATATCTTGGGCAGGTGAGATGAGGTTCAGTAGGCGTCGAGAGCCATCGTAAGCTCTGGGATACAGAAATACCGTGATAACTGTGACAGGAGCATGAATCTGGCAGTGGTGTGGGGACAGCTGGCAGAGGCAGGTGTGGAAGCAGGGATGTGTGGGGCAAGGGACCATCCTGCCAGGAGCCCAATCTAGAGTGTGGACAATGGGAATAGCGTGGAATGGGCAGATCGCAGAGACTCAGCAGAAAACCCTCCAGAATAAGGAAATGATTTCGTAAAGTTAATGGAAGAGAAGGAAGATGCACAATAAATAGGGTTTGCGTCTCAAGTGCTACTGCTCAAAACTGGGCAAA
>NW_007729033.1:180801-188637 GCF_000696425.1 Galeopterus variegatus
AGTTGCGTGTTGAATCGTCTTGAAGTGATCCTCCCAGCAGATGGGCTGGTGAGGGAAGAGTTAGAGCTACCACCCTGAGGGCATAAATAGAGGAGGTTAAACTCCTGGTAGGGGATACTGGCTGGCTCCCTTCTCTCTCTTTGATTAACATATTTGGATAATGTGGGATAACTACTGTATTCGAGAGCTCTTTGATGGATAATGATCTACGATAAATGCTAGTACTGGTGAGCACGGAGGAGGGAACGGGAGAGGTGCAAAGCTAAGCCAGTTCCGCATGGCCTCTCTTTAGTTCCTCTGTTCCCGCCCATGTGCAGTGGCCTTTGTGCACCTGGTAGGATTGAGCTAGCAGGGGTCTGGATGGGTGGGAGAGAGAGCCTCCTGGCATCCTTCTTCCTTTCCTGTATTCCTCCTCAGATAAACCAACTCCATGCATTAAGGACCACAAAGCACTTATTCCCAGAGCACCCCTGTCCTGCAACACACCCAAACACAGACACAGACAGACAGACACAGACACACACACAAACACACACACACACACACACACACACACACACACTATACATACCTGGAGCAAATGCAACCAAAATATTTTTTAAGGAGACATTTAAAAAAATAAAAATCTCTAAGTTTACATTGTGAGCAAACACCAAGNTTTTAAGGAGACATTTAAAAAAATAAAAATCTCTAAGTTTACATTGTGAGCAAACACCAAGTCATAAATAGAGCATATCTGCTGGTGCCAGGTATCTGACCACTGATTGGTCAGTCCATATGGCCTGGGACACTATCCTGCTGGCAACACATGCCCTTGGCTTCACAGATATTCTAGCATATTCCAGATATAACAGCACCCACGAGAGAAGTTAAAGTGCTTACCATAAAAATTGGTAAATTGAGCTTAGGTATAAATTCATCAGTATTGGTACAATTAAATGTACATTCCAATGATTTTTTCATTGCTGTTGAACATGGAGGGTTTCTAGCTTAGTTGTCCGTTCACTGAAATAGGATGACATTTGTGGACGAGCGGTTACCCAGGCCCTTTGGCACGGGCCGGAATCCTCTTGCCTCTCATTTTCAGTTCCTTGGATATTATCCCATTTTCTATCCCCGATGGTTTCTTGTGGAAATAACTCCTCCAACACTTGTTCCGTGCTTTTCCTAATCTCTTTATTGGCGTTAGTGCACTGAGCTTTGTTGTCCTTTTATCTCACCTATTTTTACTAAATGTTGAAAAAATGAATTCAAATAATAATGGCTAACTTTGATTGAGAAATGTGACAAGTTCCATAAAAAGGGATTTATGTGTATGATCTTAATTAGTTCTGTCTAATGCGTGAGGTAGGTACTACAGTCATGCATGAATTAATGACTGATTTATGTTGTGAGTAGTGCACCAGTAGGCGATTTTGACATTGTGCTCACCTCATAGAGTGTACTCACACGAACTTAGAAGGAATGGCCTACTACACACCTAGGGTATTTGGTATAGCCATTATCATCTTATGGAACCACTGTTGTGTACGTGGTTCATCACTGACCGAAACATCATTATGTGGCACATGGCTGTTTTTTTCCTGTTTTCTAGTTGAGAAAACTGAGGCTTAGAAAGGTTATGTAGCGTCTTCAAGGTCTCATGTAATGAGGAATTCAAATTCAGGATAGCCTATCTCCAGAGCCTACTAGTCATGTGCTATGATTATACCACACATTTATAGATTATTCATATACGAACTGTAAATAGTACAGATATGTCTTAAATTAAAGTTGTTCAAAAATTATATCAGAAAGTATTGTCAATGTAAATTCTCATCACTACACATCAAAGGGTTAGGCCAGTAACTCACAAAAGACTAGAGGTTTTTCCTAAATTAATGAAAAGATCTGATTAAAACTTTTAGAGGACTTAAGTATTGAAAGAATATGGTATACTCATAGAGTAAAACTTTGAATTTGCCCAGAATGACTACTTCAGTACTTTTTACGAATTCAACTATTAAATTATTTTATAATTTTTTTCCAGTTCTATGATGTCCTTTCTTGTTTGGCATACCAAATACAAACATAATCTGCCTTTTGGTTAATCCAGCAATGACTAAGGTAATTTATATTTACCAACAAAAGCAGTAGCACTTGAAAATCACAGCCAATTCCCCACAACACTGATGATGCACTTATAAAACATGTCTTTTCCAACAATTGTGGGAATTTCAAAACTGTGCATGTGTTCATGCACAAAGGAAGCATTGTTATATTGCCAAGTGTTGCATGGCAGCCAGGCTTCTTTGTAGAATGTTGAATGTGAATCTTTGGGAAATTCCAAAAATGTGGTAATTCTAGTGCTTGAATACTAAATTTTAAGAACTCTTAAAAATTAGTAGATTGTTAGTAGGTGGCCCCCTGTCACAGATAAAAATCAAAGCCTATGGAAAGATATGCTGTTCATCTATTAGAATCCAAGAAGGGTCTTTCTGTTTTCATCAAGTCATGCCCTATCATTAGAACCCTATTGACTTGGTATTTCCCAGTATCCTGGCCAAAAGTGAGCCAAGAAGAAGAGCCAGAAGGGGAAATTTTAAAAGCTGGTTAGTTTTTATATTTATTTGGAGGAGAGGAAGAATTTTATTAATATTAACCTTCTACCTTTGGAGTAACACACTAGAATTTATGGAGAATTTCAACTCATCTTGATTTTGATGTAAGCACTCACAAGTCTTGGTAGGTGGGGTGAGTACTATCATCAGCATTTTACAAAGGAGTACCAGAGAAAAAGAATAAGTGGTTGTCCAGCATCACACTTACTAATTCCACACCCTTTTGAAGGTCACCCTCCTCCTTTTTGCCTATGGGATAAAGTCTAAATTTCATAGCCAGCCATATAAAGCCCTTCATAATTGGGTCCCAACCTACCCTCTAAATTCAATCTCCCGTGTAAACTATTGCATATTTATTGGCCATGTGTACTCTGCTTACTGATCATGCCACGTACTGGTGGTTTTGTTAATGCATCATGCTCAGAGTTTCCCAAATTTAGGATTTAATCGACTAGAAAATTGTCAAATCAATAACGTAATAAACAGTGTTGAAAATTTTATATTTTGGCAAGTAAGGAAATTATAAAATAGCACTATTTCATCAAAGACTTTATATTTTAACATCATAAAGTAGAAAGAACATAATCTGAGAATAAAAGTCACTAATTAAAATAAAATATGCAAACCTCACTCATTGCCTGTGTTTTCCTCATTTGCTAGAGACTTGAAAAAATAGTCATGGACTGGCACTGGTGGGGTTGGGGAGCTTTGTGTCTTTGTACACGCTGGTTCCTCATCAGGAATTTTCTACTTTTCTCATGCTTCTACCTTGACCATGGAAATTCTTCTGTCTTCCTCCACCTGTTCTCTCCCACTCTACCCACCCCTCTAGTTATCTCTTCTCAGTGCAGTCTGTGCCTGCTCTTCCATGTACTAATAAACAGTGCTAGGGTTGTAACACTGCTCTCTCCTGCCACAAAACCAGGAGATTCTTGAAGACAGAGACAGCATCTGATTCACCTTTATTCCCAGAGTTTAGCACATTGTCTTCAGCCCACACACAGTGCCTAATATTTAATAGATGAATGAATGATTGAGTGAATGAGTGATTATCTGGGTGCCCTTCATGCCCTTTGTCTGTGTCTTGTACATCTTCTGTGACCCAGTTTTAAGCACATAGGATTTATTCAAACACAAACACTCATTGAATTGAATTAATTTATGGGTTTTGACCTCATCACTTCTTCTGTTTTTCTTTGCTGAATAAAACTAATTGTGTTTTCTGCTATCAGAGTGTCTGGGAACAGTCTGCAGCTGCTGTCTGAAACATTTCCATGGGCTGTAATGCTTTTCTCAGCTCTTCTGGTCAGCTTGTGTTTTTCTTTTGTCTGTTCATTTTGGGTTACCATGTTGAATATCCCATTTTTATTTGTTTTTAATGGGAGAAGGAATTCAAGACATGCTACAAAGTGAGTATAGAGGAGATTCAGCATTTTTAATAGTCTGATCTTTCTAAATCCACAGAAATTTATGATTATTTGTCTTTTTGTTATCATTCCTTTCAAAAATACATTTTTTTTTTTTTTTTTTTTTTTTGCTTTTAAAAGGAATTGTCAAAACAAGTTTCCGAAAGCATAGGCACAGCTTCTCATAGGATTTGGTGGTGATAGGAGCCCTCTCATTTGGAGACGTATGGTCTCTAGGCAATATGAGTTAGTGGATGGAGCCTTTTCCCAGCTCACAGGTGACTGCGATGAGTTATTTTACTGACTCTTGCTCAGTCACAGGGGACTGCCTCTGCCTTTCTCACAGATGTGCCCTAGGAGAGGGAATTGCTGAGACCTCTGTCTCTAAGGTTGTGCAGCCCAGAGGCCTGGGCTTTAGTCTGGGCTTGAATCTCTGCTTTGAAAGAAACATTAGCTCCTCTTCTTGAAATCCTCTCTTCCTTTACCTTCCACAGCACTCTCATTTGTTATGAAAATAACTTGTACTTATAAATGAGAAAACTGAAGATCAGAGATTAAGTGGTTTGGCCAAAGCCATAAAGCAGTAAGAGGCTGGGTAAAACTATGTGACCACAAATTCTTTGTCTTTCCATTACACCATGCTGGCTTCTTCATTAGGTAACCTGGATCATAGCTATGTGGTTTGTGACTATAGTTAGAAATAAAAGTACCTAACTCATGGGATTGTTTTGAGAATTAAATGGGTGATACATACACATACACATACATATATACATATATACATACATACATACATACATACATATATGAAGGCCCTGGCATAGCATCTTACGTATAATGAGAACTAAATGTTTTTTAAATTTCTTTTTCTTCTGGGTCTTCCTTTCTCCACTGACTCAACTCTGCCCTCCAACTTTAGACAACTCCTAATGGTTGGTCCTAGGTCTGTTTTCTTTTGTATCTCTCTTGGAGATACCATTAGCTCTCTTGGGCTGGGTATGAGGAATGTGGCTGTAACTTAATCCTTCATTATCATTAGAATAAGAAGTGCTGAGAACCAAGGTTTGAGCCTTGAAACACAACCACGTTTAGGTGATGGGAGGAAGAAGTGCTGTTTCCTATGGAAAGAGAGAAGAAGCAATTAGAGGGGAAGTGGGAAGGTGGGATGATACACTGCCATGGGTGCCCTGGGTGGGAAGCTTGTAGGAAGGAAGGAGTTTGTCAACAATGACAAATGCCAGAGTGGTCAGGGTGAGTAAGAGATGAAAAAGTCCATGTGATTTGATCTCATCACCTGGATGTTTTTGAAGACCTTGGAGAAGGCAGTTTTAGGAGGTGATGGACTGAGAGCAAGTCAAAAGGATGGTGTGGAAATAGAGGCAATGAGTATGCTGAGATACTCAGTTTGTGGAAATCCTCAGAGAGATTTTATCCTATCTTGAAGAGGTGGTATATTTGAGGGAATTTTTCTTTCATTTAGGACAGAAATAAGTATTTTTATTGGCAGAAGTTAAGGATCTAGTTAAGAAAGAGATTTTGAAGAAGCTAGAGGGGAGGGAAAATTGGGTATATTTGAGGGAATTTTTCTTTCATTTAGGACAGAAATAAGTATTTTTATTGGCAGAAGGTAAGGATCTAGTTAAGAAAGAGATTTTGAAGAAGCTAGAGGGGAGGGAAAATTGATTGATAAGTGTATGTCAATTCTGAAGAAAAATGTTAATAGTATTTTTCTCTATATGATAGTCATATTTTTTAACTTTTAGTTTCTTTATTTCTTTTCATATTTTCTAGATTTTCTATAACAAGTATCTATTACTTTTTCATTTTTTAATAGCTCTTAAAAATTAATCAGATTTAAAATGATAAAGAAAACTTGTTAATGGCACTAAAAGGGTATAGAAACATATAAGATGAAAACTAAAAGTTCTTATATGCCCTAATATACCATTCCCATTTCTTTAAAGCAACCACCATCAAACATTTTCTTTGTAGCCCTTCAGTCATTGTTTATACATGTATGTTTTAAAATCAGGACACATTATTGAAAAATCATAAGTAAAGACATTAAGCTTGTAAAGGATAATACCATCTGGCTTCTGGTTTTCTGATCTCGCTTGAGAGAATAATAAAATGAGAAGAGAAGAATATAAAGGAGCATAAACTTGTAAGAATGAAGATAATGGAAGAGGAGATAGTAGCACTCAAAAGACATCAACAAAATTTTAGGAAATGAAAAGCAGATGGCTCAGTGATATTTGAGTAGGAGAGTACAGAAATATAAAACTTGAGTGCTTGCAGCAGGGGAAACCAGCAAGAAGCAAGTCAGTTGATGTTGCAGAATTCCTGAAGGACAGGGAATTTGAGGTGAGAGTGCTGATGATATTACAAACAGGAAGATTGGATGGAAGTGCACCAGATCTCCCCTTACCCACAGGCGCAAGGAGTTGCACTTGCCCATCTGTTAGAAGACTGGAGATGAAATAGACTCTGGACTTGGGGAAGTAGCTGAAAACAGGGAAATTAAATGAAAGGCTGTGTACTGACCTCAACCCTCTTTTCACTTAGCTCCCAGAATGTTAGTGACTAGGCTTAAACCTTATCAAGAAATCAGAAGGTTTCTCTCTGGGGAAACTGACTAGTGCAAGAGAAAAGACTGTGGGTACTGACAGTTGGGGGTCCCCTGTGAAATGGCTGGGTCCCTGTTGGATCAGCCTCTGGTGAAGCCCAGCATTTGGTAATCACCACCCAAACATAATGAGCTTTCAGTCAGCTGTTTAGGGCTTCATTCTTAAATGTAAATAGACAGCTGTGGATCAGCAAATATTTCTAGAAAGCCTCTAACATGAAATACAGAGTCCAAGCAAACCAATAGGAAAAACACAGGAGTACCCCACAAATATGTACAGTTAAAAATAAAGAAAAAAAGAAAAGAAAAAATGAAAAAACACAGGAAACAGACAATGCAGGAAGCAGAAAAATACATAACAAATGATATAGTTTAGATTGTTCCAAAGAAAATATATTGCATTCACGGAGGACAGGGAGCTATAAAAATAGAACTTTTCAAAGCTAAGAAAGAACTTTTTGTTATTAAAGATGTAATAAAGGAAATTAAAATGTCAATAGATGTATTTGTAAAACAATGTTTAGGAAATCAGTCCCCAAAATGTAGGAAGGAAAAATAAAGAGGTGGAAAATAGGGAAAAGGTGAGAAGTTTGGATAATAGAAATTCCAGAAAGAGAAATATAAAAAAGCGAGTACAGAATTTATTAAAGAAATAATAGAAGGCTGTTTCCAGAGCTGAAGGACCTGTTTTCTGGTTGCAAGGGACCATCAAGTGTTTAGCACAGTGAATGCAAAAAGACAAATGCAAGGCATATTAGTGAAATTCAGAACCCTTAACTTAAGATCTTACAAACCTTCAAAGAAGAAAAATGATTTTAATCAAATGATTAGGTACAAGATGATGTCAGATTTCTTAATAGAAACACTGGAAGCCAGAAAACAATGGATAATGCCTTCAAAATCTGAGAAAAAATTATTTCTAAACTTTCTAGAATTTTGTATTCAGCCAAAATAGGAAGTGTTTTCAACATTGGAAAGCTCAGAATATGCAATTTGCATGCCTTCAAAATCTGAGAAAAAATTATTTCTAAACTTTCTAGAATTTTGTATTCAGCCAAATTAGGAAGTGTTTTCAACATTGGAAAGCTCAGAATATGCAATTTGCTTGTATTCTTTCTTTTTTATTTATTTATTTATTTATTTATTTTTTTTTTTTTTTAAATTTTGTCAATATACACTGTATATGATTATTATGGCCCGTCAC
>NW_007729033.1:189413-209840 GCF_000696425.1 Galeopterus variegatus
ATTGTATTCTTTCTTAAGAAGGAAATAGGGTATGTGCTACGTCAACATGAGAGAGCCCCCAGAGGGAAAAGAGCAGGTAAAGGAACCTTGGTAATGCAATACAGGAAAGTGGTGAAGGCAATTCCCAAGATGACAGGTGCTTATCAAGGCTAGAGGGCAAGCAGCCTAGATTAGAGTAGAAGGACAGAAGGTTCCAGAAGAGATGGTTCCAAGAAGAAAAAAAAAATAGAACTGATTGATTTCCAATGTGATCCATGTGTTTGATCACATTGAGAAAATTTTACAGTTCTTTGAAGAATTAGAAGGGGAATTACTGAAAAGTGCATGACAAATGAAGCAAATGAAAAAAGTTAGACAATAACTAACTCCAGGAAGAGTAATTTTTAAAAAAAATCTGCAAAAAAGGAAATATAGTGATAGTACACTATATGACTCAGCTGTTAAATCATACTTAGAGCCTCAAAATAGTATAATAGTTCTGCTCTAAATTTTTTAAATATTATTCTTTAAGGAATATGGGATGAAGTAAAGTCTGTGTGTATCTGTTTGCAGGGGGAAGGATTGGGAATGATATCTTTGCCTTCTATAGTAGTGTGCCAATAGATAATGCATAAAGTCAGAAAATAAAAATATCACTGTTTGATACTAGAAAAATGAGAACTATTGTCTTTTTGGATGGTGATGAGGATATGGGGAATAAGAAAGGGAACTCCTGTTTTTGTTGCCTTACAGTAGTTTAAACTCTGCATATATTTCACTTTGCTAAAAACAACAACAAACACAAAAAAGGTGGTGTAACATCTTTTTTAAAGCAGGGAGAGCCTCAATAGTATATCACTTTTGATTTAGCAAATCTGCTTATAAAATTTATCCCAGGAAAACAGTCATGGATGTGTTCACAAATAAAAGTCTGAGATGTTTATCACAGAGTTGTTTGTAGCATCAGTAAAATTGTAAATCTACTAAATTTCCATTTTAAGAGAGCAAGTAATGAGTCTGTCTTGTTTATTGTGGTATCTTCAGTCTGTAGAACAGTGTCTGACACATAGTAGGTGCTCAGTAAATTTTTGTTGACTATTTACTAAGGGAGTAAGTGAATTAACACATAGGAAAAAAGCACACTAAACAATCTATTAGTTGTGGTTATCTCTGTGTAGAGAGATTATCTGTGATATTTATTTTTGCCTATTTCTCTAATTTGTATTTTTGAAAATTAAAAAGACCCTAAAAATTATAAATAAAAAATTTTAATTCAAAATTTTAATAAAATTCTTTATAAAATTTAAAAATATGATACAGTAACATTTTCATAGCAAACATTAATAAAGAGGAGATGGACAGTAGTCCATGGAATTGAGGCTGAGATAGCCTTCTCTGTGCTATATTTACTTCTGAGCTTCCTGAAGACTCAGACCAAAGGGACACTTAATTGGTCAAATAATTCTCATTGTGCAAGTAGTAGAAGCATACATTTTTATGTAGTTAGAAAAAAATTTTTCTTGGCACTAAATGCAAGGAAGAAGTTATCACATAGATACATAAGACCAAGATAGATAATAGACATTATCTTCAACTTCAATTTTACAGAAAATTGAACACTATTCTTGATATAGCCATTTCTTATACTGACCCTCAATAAAAGCAGAACTTAGTCATGTAACTTGGTGAAGGCTTTTCTACAGGATGGCTACTTAATTCAGAGACTCCTAGACTTTTGCATGAGTTAGAGCTCCAAAAGTTGTTTTTAAGTACAAAATGACCAAAAGTATTTTAACTTTGTGTTCCCCAATGCACTTCCACCAAATAATGTTGAAAGACATTCTATTAATAGTTTCACAAAAGAGTTTCAAGGTGTCTTTTGCAAGCATGTTCTTTTGCTTTTTAGTTTGTAGCCAATTGGGTACATTTTTCCAGAATGGTTAGTTTTTGTTTGCCTTGAAGGACTTTGAGGCAAGTAAGCACTTTTCCTTGATGATCTCCTCAAATGTTGTAAGGGATTCCTTAGCAGGTGCTACGGTCCTGTCCTCTCGTGTGCAGTTTCACAGTGGCCTTGAATATAAGGAACCATTTTCATTGGCATTTTCGTCAGCAGTAGTTGCCATCTGCTCCTTTGAGTTTTTTGATAATGCCCTACCACTACCCTGGGTTATCGTTGGGTGATAAGCGTTTGACGTCTGCTTTTTCTTTAGCAATAAAGTAAAACATTTCTGTACTTGTCCCAGTTATATGTGTCTTATTAATCTCTAAGCACTGAGTATATCATAATAAGTTTATTTAGTTTCTAGTTTTCAGCTTCAGTTTATCTTGTCAACAAACTAAAAACTTTTTTCCACTTCATGTGTCATTTTTCATCCCTTTTGCCAATTGTTCCCTTATTCACTCTTTGTCAAATGATTCATTTCATCTACACTTGTAATGAATGTCCTTTTATTCCTCAGTGCTTTCAATTTAAAAAAATCTCTACTTTGGTTTCAATTCTAAGTCTATGCTTCTCCTTAACTATTGCTGTCAACTTTCTCAATGCACTTTTTGTTATGATGGCCAATGATATTCACAAAACAATTCAAAATTAAGTACCAACGTAGCAAACATAGCAACAGGTGAGAGGTGATGGATAAATGAGAGGAAAATGCTTACCTGCCTGTTTTCACAATATGCTGCTGGTAGGCTGAGTTGACGCGCTTCACCCGGAGAATAGCTTTGTTCATTCACATCTATGAAAGTTTATAGGGTGGACTTTTAAAAATAGTCGCTGTTATGGATGCAGAGAGCTGACTTGTTCATGATTCGACTTGATATGGAGGAAAAAATATAAAGACTGTAGCTTCTAGAAGAAAATTTAGCTAACACATCCCTTCGACTCTCCAAAATACACACACATTTAATTGGAACTAGATGACAGTCAATTAAAGGTTGTCGACAATCTGAAATGCTGATATTCTGCACTGACTAAAGAGAGACTCATAGGTTTTAGACAAGCAGGTGGCGGTTAATATTCTGTAAAGAAAATTGAGAATTCCTGACTTGTGCTTACACAGAATTCCATCCTGTGAAAATCGGTCATAGCGCAAAGCCAAAGTTTTCTCAGAAAATAATTTTGAATCTTACTCACCGAAATACCAGAAGTATGTGCCCTAAATCATGAAACAGACAATTACGGTCTGGAAAATTTTCAGGACAAATGCTACTGTCCAGTCCTGCAACTAGGAGGCAGTGGAGCTGCGGTGACACTAAGGAGCTCGACTCCAGAACTTTGCCTTCTAAACTATACCATCTACCTGCTCATCTCAATGTTTGCTGGTTCAGTCTCCTCGCTTAGAAAAATCTGTATAATTTGGAAATCCATAATACTGTTTTTAACACTTTTTTCTCCTTTTTCGTTTACTTTGCCTTTCATTAACTTCTACCCATCTTTCACAGAAATAATCTCAGACCTAGGTGTCATTAGAACAGGTGTTTCTGAATAGAGTTCTTATATCTAACACGTAATATCTGGCCTCCCCGGTGCTATTCAGGAGCATCATGACCATGACTGGATAGAGGCATTCCTGCTGCCTCTCGCCCTGATGTGTAAGCTTGTACATGGCAGAAGCAGCTCAACTGTAAGTCAGCGCCTGCAGTTTGGAGCATCTGCCACTTGGGCACATGTCTAAAACCCAGTGTAGTACGGGGGGTTACTTGTGGACTGGTGCTTGTGATCTGGACCTTATTTTCTGCTGTTCTGATGATGACCGCCTGACTACAGTAGTCCCCAGTGTACCAAACCTTATATATACTGTGTTTTTTCCTGTACATGCATACCTGTGATAAATTTTAATTTATAAATTAGGCACAGTAAGAGATTAACAATAACTAATAATAAAAGAGAACAATTATAGCAATATACTGTAATAAAAGTTATGTGAATTTGCTCTCACTTCCTTTCTGAAAATATTAGAGAGAGAGAAACTGCAGAAAGCAAAATGGATAAGGGGCAACTAATGTCTTTCTGAGTGGATTCACCTGCCCTGTCCTTGTGCATCTATCTGAGCCTCCAGAAGTGAATCCGTTACATTCCTCCAAACTCGTGTTTTAAGTTTGAGACCACTGAAGACATACTATTCAAACGTGGTGTGTATCCATGTAGCTGTTTTCTTGTGATGCTATTACTAGACTAACAAAAACAATTTTATTCGTAATAATTAAATGTATATAATAGGAACATTTTTCTTTGTCTTTCAAATCTCTCCATTTTCCAAAGGAGAGAAAAGTAAAAAAAAAAAAAAAAAAGAGTGTGTGTAATGGGTTTTCTCATACCTAAGTGTGGTGTTAAATGATTATGAGAGGAATCAAAATTGGAGAGTCTAATAGAGGACATTGCTCTAGATAAGAGAGAGATGAGGATATGAGGGAGAGGGGCTGGGCTGGGGGAGTCATGGTTAGAGGAAATGCTAGAAATGTGTGCAGGAGAGAAACAGATACCCACTGGGAGAGTTTACGAAATTTCTGCAGTGTGGTGGCCCCACCCCCTCCATTACAACTTCAGTAAAATCCAAATATCTTCTTATGATTTGGGACTTGGATTTATTCTTGAGGGTCTGTAAATGATGCTGCGAGAAGAGTGGTGGGGCAGATTTCTTCTCCTTTCGCACAGAGTGAAAGCCACCTGCTCACAGCCTTGGCTGGTTTCCTGACGTCCTTTGGACAGACTGGGCACGCTCCTCCTGAACACCTCTGCACTTACTCTTTGTTCCACCTGGAATGCTCCTGAAGGGTGCAGAATCTGCCATCCCCCAAAATGCCACTTTGACATGAGGATTACTTTGAGCTAAAGGCACTTGAAAAACTTCAGATTCAAAAAGGCCATTCTTCTATTCTTCCCTGTTTCTTCCTGAAAACAGAAGATAAAAACTCCCCTGTGAAAGATGTCCTTTCTATACCAGGAGAAAAGAAACATTCTTTGATATTTCATAGCCGGGAGAATTTTGTGCAAACAGACCTTGTTAGAATAATTCCTGTCTTCCTTCAGCCTCTCCACATTATTTACTTTTTCATAATTGCCTCTCTTTATTCAACCTAATACAAAAACATGTAGGTTTTGCCACTTCTTTGGGTCTTCATTTCCTTATAAGGGCTCCCATGTAAAGTCACTTAAAACTTACATTGAATAAATTTGTGTACTTTTCTCCTGTTAATGTGTCTTGAGTCAATTTAATTCGCAGACCCAGCCAGGACACTAAGAGGGGAGAGGTAGAGTTTTGACTCCCCCATACTCTTCTCCCGGATATTCACATGGTTTATTTCCTCACCTTCGCTGGTCTTTACTCAAAGGTCACTTAACCAGTAAGGAGTTACTTAGCCACCCTGTTGAAAATTATACCCCTCCCACGTCACCCACAGAACTTGTTTATCTTGTTTGTCTGGCTCCTCCATTAGAATTTCAGAGGGCAAGGTGCCCTCCTTGTCCCCAGTTAATTCACTGGTCTGTCCCCAATGCCTAGAGTGGCACTGGACATATAGAAATCACTCAATAAATACTTGTTGATTGAGTGAATGAATGAGTCTGTCCGAAGGAGCCCAGTCACTTCCAGCTACCAAAACAGCAAATAGGTGATTCTCAAAGATAATTTTAGATGCTTTCCAGCTTTATAGACCAGTAAGCATAAGTAGGAAGACAGAAAATAAGCATTCATTGAAATCCTTTCTGGAAAAATTTATATACTTTAATTCAAATAGTCAGGTGTACTTGTAAATAAATTTCAAAACAAGTATGTATTAGTAAAGACAGATCATCCTTGAAATACTTGTGTTCCAAAAGTTCCTCCTTTGAATTTGCTGTGCCTGTTCTAGAGAAATTATACATGGCACTCATCTACCTTTTTTGGAACACTTTTTCTTTATTTTGCAGTCATTTCAAATGTGAAGAATAAATTCTGCTGAATGCAAGATTACTTGCTATCTTAAGTACTGGATAAGAGCTACTTTTCTCAGTGTTTGTGGTTCTGGCAAATTATCCAGTAGATTAATCTTCCAAAAGATTTAGGTTGTAACTGTAGAAAACATTATTTTAAGCAATAATCTAATGAAAGTATTTGTCTTCCACAAAATTTTTACAGAAAAATCAGGGGCCAGCCCGGTGGCGCATTGCTACAGTGCGCCGCTTGGGAGCGCGGTGGCGCTCCCGCCGAGGGTTCAGATCCCACATACAGACCGGTTCCCGCTCACTGGCTGGGCGAGGTGCGGGCAAGGCACCGAGGGTTGCGATCCCATTGCCGGTCCCGGTCCGGTACGGGCGCAACGCTGAGGGTTGCGATCCGTTGCCGGACATGAAAAAAGACAAAAAAAGGAAAAAAAAAAAAGAAAAGAAAAGAAAAGAAAAATAAGATGAATACAGTTCTCCATCCTATATCGAGTTTGTGTTTAGGACCTCTTAGGTCACTGATGTAAGCCGTTGTAGGGGACCACATGGTGGGCAGAAAGGATTGTATTTGCCCAAGAGACAGTGCTGTCACCACTAGCTTCTACTGTCTCTCCATGGACAAGATCCTGCTGCTCAAGTCTCAAAGCAAATATTAGAATCTTTCTGGCGGTATAGACCAGGAAGTATACATAGGGAGACTGAAAATAAGTTCATTGAAATTCTTTAATGCACCCTCTGGCAGTTCTTGTTCTAGATCAAATAGAATAGATGTCTGGGCCCTCAGCCAACAGCGACTCCTGACTTTTAAACTTACATCAAAACAGATCATTTCAGATAAAAATTTCTTTAAGTCAGGGGAAAAAATATCTTTATGACAGCTCGAACCCTGCCTTCTATAATGTCTGTGAAATCATCCATTTAGTTTTTAAAATAAGAGACTTTTCTCATTTCTCTGTAGGCTACCAGATTATTCACTTAAAGAAAAGCTCTCTTTTATTGGATGCCAACTTTTTAGCTTCTATTCTTAATAGAGTGAACGTATTAGTTATCATCCAAATAAGGACATGTTTGGGAATAGAAGGGGGAGCTATTAATAATTATTGCCAGAAAACGGTCATAAACTAGAATTGTGTGAGGCAAGCAGAGTTGTATGGCCTCTAACTACTAAGAAGGACAATGAAATAAATACTTGTTGAGACCATACAATGTGCTGAGTAGCTTTATATATATTAGCTCAATTTAAAGCCATCTTCTGATATTGGGGCTTGGGCACATTTTCAGCAATGAATCTGAGGCTCTGTGACATTAACCCAAGGAGTCATCATTTAATATTTTAAAAGGAATTTTAGGAACTCAGCTCAGGACAGTTTACGATAAGAAGTATTGATTTAGCTGTCTGGAGGAAATGCGTTAGATACACATTTTGGCCAAAAGCCAAATGTTAAAATCAATAATTGACTGAAGTCAGATATCACTAGAATAGAAAGAACTTTGGGGAGACAATATTAAATTTGAAACCTGATCAAACATTTTAAAAGTCAGCTTTTGAAAGCTTGACATTATGGTGAAGGAAAAATAATTTATCAGCACCGTCGGCGGGCAGAGTATTCCTGTGGTCGCTGTAATGCAAGTCTGCAGTCCTAAAAACATGCTCACTTCAACTGCACTAATATTTACTGCACAGGATAAGGAACTTGGGATTCATTGCTCTGCAAATTTCAGAAGTCTTGGATTGTCTACTACCGAAAATTGTTTGCCCATCTAAAGCAATTATTTTGGCAAGCTTTTGTTTTTTAGTCTCCGTAGACAAAAACTGTAAAGAATTGACTTCTTTAATTTCAATTTTGGTTGGTGAGAACAAAATGTGCATTGAGGTCTTCTCTTGTTTCTCTGTCTTCTTTCCTTCCTACTTGTTATTTATTCAATCAATATTATTATGCACCTTTTCAGGCAGTATTTTAGGAGATGGGTATACAGCAGTGACCAGAAGACAAAAGTCCCTCCCTTCATGGAGTTTATTTTTTGAGACTTGGGGAAACAGACAATAAACAAGACTATAAGTTAAATATATAGCATATAGTGAGTGTTAAGTGCTATAGAGAAGAATAAAGCAGGGATGAGGGGTATGAGGGATTCTCTGTTATGACTGGATCAAAGATGATTTCTCATGGATATTGTTTTTAGAGTATTTATTTCTCATGGAAGTTTTTAGGGGAAAATTTGTCATTTAACTATTAATTCCTCATAACAAAATATGAAGAGTTCCCACCTAAGAAATTTTTGTCCCTAAACAATTCACTGTCTAAATGGAATTAAATAACTGAAAATTAACATGGTTCTTAAAGTTTATTTTGTTTAATGTTTTGAATGTTTTGAATTACATCAAATAATTCTACAAAGATTTGAATTATGATGTAATCTCAACTCTGTTATTCTGCCTTATATTATTTAACATTTTATAAATATTTGTTGGCAGAAAAATGATGTAATATTTTTCCTGGGAGCAAAGCCATCCCACCACTTAACTAGTTATGTGAAATGAGGTGAGTGACTGAAAAAAGAATCTTAAAGCTATCCAGCTCCAGGGTTACTGTGAAATTAAGTGCAAAAATATCTATGAAGTTCCTGGTGCACCACAGGCACTTGGCCAGTGTGTCCAGAGTATTCCTTCAGAGCAGAAGGGAAAGGCGGATCACAATGGTTCTGAGCAGGCAGCATGCTGAAAGGAAAAACCTAGGCTTGGATCCCTGCAGGTCTGGCTTCACTTTCTGCCCTTGTGGCCTGAGCAAGTTCTGTGACAGCTCCAAGGCTGGTCCTCGGATGTGAATTGGGAGTGATAATAATACAGTTGGCCCTCCCTATCCATGGGTTCTGAATAAGGGGTTCTGCACCTGCAGATTTAACCAACAGAGGATTGAAAATATTTGGAAAAAAAAGACAATAAAAATAACGATATAATAATAAAAATAATACAAATTAAAAAACAATATAGTATTGTTTATATAGCATTTACATTGTAGTAGTTATTATAAGTAATCTAGAGCAGATTTACTGTGTACAGAAGAATGTGCATAGCTTGTATGCAAATACTGCTCTATTTTATGTAAGGGATTTGAGCACGCTTGGATTTGAATATGGGGGAGGGTGGTCATCCTACAATCAAACTCTTGTAGATACTGAGGGATGACTGTAAGCATAATAATAATTCTCTTAATTCTCTTTTAGGGTTGCTGTAAGGACTAAAAAATGTAAGGTCATCACCAGACACGGGTAATAGGGAACCAAAAATTTAGTTTATTTCCACCAAGGTTTAGAGTCATGCCCATGATATTTCTCCTCAGTTTTAAAGATAGTCTTAAGTCATGTCCAGGTGTTCTGTGTTGACTGAATATAGTGCCAAAGATGCTCTTTTGACAAAATGTAGGCAGCTCATTATGAAACTTTACCCCCTCTGGTGAAGCCACCTGTTAGGTGGTGAAACGCTAAGAATTAATGGAGGTGGAAGAGAAAAGGAAAGAGACAGCTGACGAGACATAGAGCAGGAAGTGCCACAAATTCTAGCAACTTGGATAGGATGAAGGCTTTTACCCCCTCTGGTGAAGCTGCCTTTTAGGTGGTGAAACGCTGGTAAGAATTAATGGAGGTGGAAGAGAAAAGGAAAGAGGCAGCTGACGAGACATAGAGCAGGAAGTGCCACAAATTCTAGCAACTTGGATAGGATGAAGGCTTTCTTCCTGAGCCCCTCTTCCTTGCCCTCCTTTCCATTGCAACCTTTGTGAAGGGGAGGCCAACCAAGATCTCAAAGAGTATGCGAGAAAGCCCAGAGTGGCTGATGAGCATGGCCGCCCACGGGCAGAGGGGCCTGTGCCTGGCTGCCAGGCCTCTAACACTGAGGACTCACCCACCAGCTTTG
This sequence comes from Galeopterus variegatus, assembly GCF_000696425.1. Classification (NCBI taxonomy): domain Eukaryota; kingdom Metazoa; phylum Chordata; class Mammalia; order Dermoptera; family Cynocephalidae; genus Galeopterus; species Galeopterus variegatus. Next base: position 199,226 of record NW_007729033.1, read on the forward strand.
TTCACGTCAGCAACGAGGTTGGAGCTGTGTAACAACAGTACCGGCAACACCTAACACGTACTGAACTTTTACTATGTGTTCTTCCTATCCATTCTCAGTGAATTCTCAAAAAAAGGGCTCTGAGGCCTCATCGGAAAGCCGGGAACTTTCCCCGGTCAGGGAGTCAGTAAGTGGCAGAGCCAGGATTTGAACATGTCGTCCACTCTGCCGTCCCCTTTCAGCTCTCAGCCTCTGTGTCCCGGGTGGCTAAAGATGTCTGAGCAAGCACATCCACGTGGGGACAGCAATTTGTTTTATTCGTCTTCCTTGAGGTGGAAGTGGACAGTAAGCTCTTTAAGTCAATGAGTAATCGGAATTGGTTTCTGACAGACTGTTAATTAGGGGAGTATGTAAAGATTGCCCATAAAACAATAACGTGGCTTATGCTTGAGGGGCAGCCGGGCAGCAGCCTGCAAACTACCTCAGAGGGTGAGGTCACCCAGGGGACACTGGTGTTTCAGACACTAAGGGAATGAGGAGAGACCTTCCAAAAGTCATGGTCCTCAGCTGTGTCAAACACTACTGAGAGGCCAGGCAAAATGACAATCAAAAGGCCCCACGAGATTTAGCAGTTAGAAAGCAGGCTGCTTTGCCAGTGTCTAAGACCACATCGCTCTTTTCATTGTTTCTCTTCAAAAGGGTTTCTGAGGGGGTGTTCTCTAATCTGGTCCCCGTTTGGGGGAGTGCACCCTCTTTCAGCCACTCTGTGAATTCTTTACTCCACACAGCCCATGTTGCCCCCCCCCCCCCCGAACTGACCCACCTGATTGTTCAGTTGGGACACAGATGCGTTTCTGCTGCAGCCGAATAGCTCAGCAATCTCCAAAGTTAGCTCTCCAAACCTTTTCTGGACCTAGATGTTTGAATCAACCAGTAAATCTGCAATGATAATGATTATTTTTGCCTTTAGATATATTTCACCTGCACCTGAGAGCTAATGTACTTTCCTTAATTTTTTTTCTATTGTGAAATATTCCAGTCATGCATTTGGATGGCTGGAAGTGTGAATTAAGAGTAAATCTGCAATGATAATGATTACTTTTGCCTTTAGATATATTTCACCTGCACCTGAGAGCTAATATACTTTCCTCAATTTTTTTTCTATTGTGAAATATTCCAGTCATGCATTTGGATGGCTGGAAGTGTGAATTAACAGTAGTCTAATCACCCTGGGGACACTGATGCTTCTGTGAGCTGGCACTGAGGTAGCGCTGCACATCTCTGTGGGAATGACAAGTGACTGAGTCTGCTGCTCACTTAACCTGCTGTTCTTTTCTCTCTGTGTGTTCTCTCCTAGGAAACAAATGGAAGACTGCTGCGACCCCGCCCATCTCTTTGCTATGACTAAAATGAATTCCCCCATGGGGAAGAGCATGTGGTATGATGGGGAGTTTTTATACTCTTTCACCATTGACAATTCAACTTATTCTCTCTTCCCCCAGGTTAGTACAGAGTTTGTTGCATTTCAATATAGTTTCTTATATTTCTTGATGTCCTAGGAAAGGGATGTTGAGTTTGCCTAACCCATCGGATCTACTTCTTTCCATCTTCTTTCTTCTCTTCTTAATTTTAAATGTTTTTCTTTACATCTGTCAACGTTTGGTGAAGAAATCACATAATGTTTTGATGCAAGGATGGAAGCAGGTTATTATAGTGAAGTAGGATATTATAGAGTTAGTTTTCCTAGCCCTTCCAATCTGAGTCATGTGAGACTGAAAGAAGCAAGCAGAGAATGGTCAGGAAATTGTGGAATTCTAGTGTTTTGAGGTTGGCTGTGGAATGATCTTGAGGATTTGTGATGCCAGAATGCTTTCTTAGGACTGACGTTGCTCTCAGGGAGTGGCGACCATATGGTTAGATGTCTGCTTCTTAGAGCTCTTGAATGTTAACCCTGTGGTTAGATTACTGCTATGAAGTGAGGAGTGGTGGATATGGAGAGAAAGATTTCAATTTGATCGCTTTTGAAGTGGTCTAAATCAAGTTTTGCTTACTCAATGTTTTTCTTCTTGGTTTCCCGAGTATTGAAATAGAATGTTTTATTAGAATATATTTAGGCAGCAAGTGGGGGAAAAAAGAAAATCTTTCTTCTAGGGAACCTGAGTTGGGAAAAGGGGAGATTTTAGGTGAAATTGTCATTAGTGAGAAATTGAGAAATGAATCTTGGCCTCCTCAAGTCTTCTGGCCACTCTTGGTTTTGCCAGATGCTTGTACAGAGAGTTGGCAAGTGGGACTGAACCTTTCATGTATCTCTATTAACAACAAGCAAGTCTTTAACGAAGGGATCCTATATGTTTGAGGCACAGGATCTACCAGATCCAAAGTCACGTTCTCTGTGAAATCAGTCCATATTTACTAGCTCCTCCTTAGGTGTTTTAGTCTAATATAATAGTTTTAAAGTGCAGTGACAAGTTTTAAAAACATTTTTTAAATACGAAATAGAAGGTTTAATTTATTCTAGTATCTATGTGCTTCCACTCGCTCTATACATCATTTGCCCTTGGGAGACTTCCTAGTGTCAAAGGAAATGACTAAAAGTCATTAAATGTAGAACTGAATTTTGTCTCCATCTCTTACTACCTAAATGCCTTGGATATCGTCTAACTCTGAGACTCAGTTCTCTCATCTGTATAATGGATAGAACAGCACCTGTCCTTTCCACCTCACAGAGTTGTGGCAATCAATTTAGATAATGCATGTCAACGTGCTTGTAAACTACAAAGCATTATATGAATATTTGGTGTTGATGTTGTGCTGGTTCATACGTTGCATCTTGAGACTGAAGAATAAAGAATATAATTGTATTGGTCAGGGTTTAGGCAAGGTACAGAAATCTCCTTAGGTATTTTTGGCGTACAGATACTTCATATAGGGAATTAGGCACTTAAAAAATCCTTGGAAAAATGGGGAAGCGGGAGTCAAGAGGTGGCTCCTCGAATTATTGAGTTCAAGAACCTACTGCTGTAACTGTGGTCTAGAGACGAGGAAGCCCCAACTGCCATCGCTGCTAGCATGGCCAAAACTGCCTGCAGCAGAAACAGGAGCAGGAAGATGAGTTCTGGTGTTCCTCCTCCTTCCAAATCTCCTTAAAGTGCATCTAACGGGTAAAGATTAATTTGCATCCAGAACACTGGCTGCAAAGTCCAGGAGAGGCTGTTTTTAACTGTCAAGCTTCAGCAGAAAGCTAGAAGGAGGTTGGTACAGAGGTTGAGCAAGCCAATTCAAGATCCTCTATGTACACAAACTGACATCAGACAGTTATGAAATGAAGAAGAGATACGGAAACAATCTTCTTTCACAGCTCATCAAATAGAAAAAATTTTAAAGAAATCCAAATGAGGCTCTTTATAGATGAGAGCTTTCAGTCATACCTAACTTTGTATTGGAAAATAGATTGAAAGAAAAGAGATGATTGAATAAATATAAACTAGCCTCCTATCTTATCTGTCAGTTGCAGCAGTTGGATGGCAGGAAATATTTCCCCTTTAAAGTGTGCACAAATGAATCTGTGCCTCCTGTGCCAATTGCAAGACCGAGGAATTGTCCTTGAGTAATAAAAGAAAGATGCTTTTTTTCTTCAGAGCCAGAAGTCATTACATTATGTGTGTGCACAGTCATTACGAGGGCTAAAACAATTCAACAAGTACATTTTTTTTTAAAGTTACACATGTGTTTTTCTGCTGAGATTCTGAAGTGACTAATTCGTAGAAATCCCAGAAAACCAGTTTGCTTCGCAAAAAGAATGGTTTATTTCCGCCTGCACTCACCCCACTATTATTTCTTAGCAAAATGTTTCTAGTTTGTTATCAGCAAACTAAGTTGCCAGTTAATTGATATGCTTCATTAACGTTCCCTGTGGGAAGAAAGGAGTGTGTGCAGATTAGGCAGAAATGCAGGTCCATGAGGCTGTGTCAGCAGTCTGCACAACATATCCCTCCTGTCCCTGAGTTTCAGCAAAATAAGGCCAAGTCTCTAAATCTCTAACTCAGATTATTCATCCGTATCTTTACACTTTCCCCTAAATGTTTAGTACATGTTGGCCATCATTATTGTTGATATTATTCCTTTGCCTACTTTTATCCATAGTTTTTTGTTGTTGCTGTTATTGCCAATATGCAGTACAGGAAGGGAGATGCTCTGTACATGGTGAAATGTTAACAGGTCCCGCCCAGGGCTATGTTGGCCATCATTATTGTTGATATTATTCCTTTGCCTACTTTTATCCATAGTTTTTTGTTGTTGCTGTTATTGCCAAGATGCAGTACAGGAAGGGAGATGCTCTGTACATGGTGAAATGTTAACAGGTCCCGCCCAGGGCTGTGTGTCCCCAGGAGGGGACTACTGAGATGTCGTGTACTTCTCCATGCCAGACCGAATCCCCTTTATTACAGTTAGTTGTTTCTTATCTGGACCTCCCACTGCTTCCCAAAACTTTATCACCAAATTCATTCGCTTCTGCCACATATCGCAGTTGTTGATGTACCTACGTATCTCCATATTACAGTTTTCTAAACGTCCCTATCTGCTGCTCTCAGTACCATCTTGTGAGCTTTTGAGGAACAAGGAGTTTTTCATTCTCGTGCCCAGTGCACCACTTCCCACTCAGCACAGATATTCATTTCCAGCTATTCATAGTTGCCAAGTGGTTCCCCGTCTGTGTCCCACTTGGGCTGGACCACTGCTGTACCCTTGCTTGAACTATAGGAAACCAAGCAGGATATTTGATGTAGCTGTTTCCAAATGGCTCTATAAATGTATTTTGGCAAAGTATTTGTTGAATATTTTTAAGCACGAAGGACTGAATTTTAACCCTCATATAAGATTTTTAAAATATGGAGTGCGTGTGTGCATGCGTGTGTGCGTGTGTGCATGTGTGTGCATGTGTGTGCGTGTGCGTGTGTGTGTTTGGAGAGGACAGTGTAATGTATTAGTGTTCCCACTTTGAATGTGTGTGCATGCGTGTGCGTGTGCGTGTGTGTGTTTGGAGAGGACAGTGTAATGTATTAGTGTTCCCACTTTGAGAATACCACATCGTCTGGGCTGGGATCAGTTGTCTCCTGTTTAGCTGAGGACTGTCCCTGTTAAGACTGTGTGGTCCAGTGTTTGCAGGAATTGTTTGAACTCTATTTTGGCCTAAAATATATTGCTCAGAAAGAACATCAATTTTCTTGAAAATCAGCAAGGGAGTAGCAGGAATGTTAGAAACCACAGCTATGCAGATACAATCTGAAAAAGATTTCCTCTTGGTGTAATTAAAACATGGTCAATTCTCCATTCTTTCACATTGTGCTGAATAGTTAGTCATGTGATTTGAATTACAAACTAGACTGTCATTTTTCCTCAGAATATCCACCCAATGCCATATGTAAAGAATCACAAAACATTGTTAATGTGCCCCACATGGAACTGCATTTCCAGCTTCTTAAGTTGACCATAGTCTCCCTGTCATATTCCACTGGGCTTGGACCGTCAGTGTCCTTGGCCTGTGGGAAACCCAGCAGGACATTTTGAAGCAGTTTGTCAGAATGGCCTTGTTAAACTGAAAATACACATTTTTTTCCTTCACAGTAATGTACTTAATAGAATTCTGCAAGCTCCGGGATATCCCTGAATCTCACAGCAATTTTTTTTTTCTCCTAATGAAATTTGGATCATACTATATGATCTACAGAATGTGGTAGCTTTGTTTTTTTACTTATCAATATTATTATAATCATTTTCCCCAGACACATACCTTTTCAGCTGGAAGGAAACAAACGGGATTAATGCTTGATGGGCATAGATCTTTGCCAGGCTTGTGTTAGGTTATGTTGTTAGGCTTATATCTGGCTGCTTTATAACAGAAACCTGACACAGGGGCTTCGTTAAATAGGTGCTTCTTTATCTCAAGCAATAAGGAACTAATGAGTGGGTAGTTCAGGGCTGGGTGATGGCTACATGGTGTCATCAAGCTCCCAGGGTCTTGTCTGCTTGCTGGAACATTCTTAGCTGATGGCCAAGGAACCTCCTGGTTTGGGTTCAGCATCCCAGCAGGATGGACGACGAAACAGGACAGACCCTGCTTATGTGTCGTTGGTTGGGACCGAGTTGCATGGGCATGTCCAGATGCAAGAGAGGCTGGGAGGTTCAGTACTTTGGCTCTAGGCAAGTGCACTGCATTTGCTGGTCTATACTGTCTGCCTCAGTTTCCTCACATGTTGTCTCCCTCTGTCCTTACAGCAACTCTGTGTGGTTATTATTGTCTCCATTTCACTGATGAAACTAAGATGGAGAGGGGTTTAATAACTTATTCCAGGTTTCAGAACTGGTAGGTTGAAGGGCTGGGATGTAAAACCTGGCCTGTCTGATTTTAAAGGTTTTATTGTTTATTGTGTTGTTTATTTCTTTAAAAGGCATGGATTCTAGTGGCTTCTTTGTACACTCTTAGCACTCAGGCACCTTGAAACCATTTTAAGAATACCCCTATAGGACCAGTTTAAGACTATATGGCAAAAAAAAAAATGTTGCAGTTATTTGGGAGAAAAAATAGAGGGTAGATATGCAGGCTATCAGATCCTATATGATGCTGTAGTTTTCCTTTGAAACAGTACTTTCCTGTACAACATTGTAGTCTCACTTTGACTCTGAACTCCCCCATAGCCCATGTTGAAAGGAGAAATAAGAGAAGTTACATTTTTTTGATTTTTACAGAGGAGAAATCCAGGTTTTCAGAGGGAAACAAAATTATTTTGGGCACATTGTTTGGGAATCCAGACCATGGTTTCACTACCATTGAATAATTCCTGTAATTTACCCTGTCATTCCTAGCTAAATGCCAACATTCGAGCACTTTCTGGGGAATGGATTCTAAAGATCTGGGTTCTGTGATGACATTTAAGATCTCAGATAAGTACACAACCATTCTTAGCCTGAATTTTATAGTTTGCAAATCAGGACGAATATAACCTTGTCTTTATATTTCAGTACTAGTATGAAAACAAAGTTAAAATGAGATTATGGGTATAAAAGTGCTTTGTAATGAATGTACTGCACAAAAATAGAATATCATTACTGTTGTTATCTGCCTAAGCATTAATGGATATAAGCATTTCCCTGGCATTTTGGTAATGCCAGGAACTGATGGGGGAAAAACCAAAAGCAAAACATCACTAGAAAAGGGGTGAAATCAATTTTCCAAGACAGTGAGAAGAGATAAATCTGTTGAGTCTTGGATTTAGGGAAATGTAAAGTAGTAACGGAGAATGCTACAGACTCTGCCAGTTGTACATTTGTGTCATTATATCTGGATAATAGTTATGATAAATTAAAAGTGCAATGTGAAGTAAATTATTAATTTCCAGTGAATCAAGATTGTGTATCTGAACAATGGATTCATATCCACCGTTCTCCAAATTGCTCTAACTGAGAAGGCAGGGCGAGTGGATCGTCACAGGACGTCCAAGTATCCATTATCTTTGTAGGGAAAGGAAAGGAAAACAAATGATTAGAAGTGAGGCAGTACCAAGAAGTTGCCCAAAAAGTAGCTGAAGGTAAACTATAAGATGTCTTGTTTTTCAAATTTAGAAATAATTAAAACTTAAGACTTTAATGAAAATTCACAGGTTGTCTATGGTTGAAAACAAACAGAAAAATCAATGTAAGGGATGGTCTGTTTTGCTATGGCTTAGACCTTTCTAAAGTACTTGACAATGTGTAAAATTTAGTACAAAGACTGATCATAGCTCGGGCTTCTAGCTTCCTGGGAACCATTGAAAAGAATGCAGTACACCTGTTACGACAAGTCAGATCTCATCCGGTTGGTCTGATGAGAGTGATAACTGCTCTCAGGAGCTATTACTGTTCCGTATAACATTTTTGTCTTAGGTTTGGTGACATGAAATAGGTTTTTTTTTTTCGTATTACTGTTCCATATAACATTTTTGTCTTAGGTTTGGTGACATGAAATAGGCTTTTTTTTTTCCTGCAGAAAAAGCTGGTATATCTTTATTTTTTCTCTTTGATTAATTTCTTCATCTTGGCCCTTATTATCAGCAAAGGTCCATGTGTAGAAAGGACTATCCATCCTATTTTGCTTCAGTTTTGAGCATTTGTTTGGATACCAGGAAGCCTTGTCCTTCGTAACTCTATCAGGAGTTCCTTAAATGCATAAAAATCCATTTGATTAACTTACAAACAGGTACCACATCAACGCTGAATTTCTTCTGGCTTAATTAATTTGGTCAAGGAATAAAGTGTATAAATAAGTACAGAGAATGTTTTTTTTAATGTTTGTAGCTATTCAAACTAATTCATGATCTTTCTGCTAATTGGCCTGTAATGCTTAGATCACACATGAGACAGCACAATATTTTTAACAGCACTCATGGCCTGACTAGCCATACCCTGTGATTTTCAGGGCTCAGAACTTCTGGGTGGATTGGAGAGACTAATCCTAAAGCTAGACTTGTCCAACAGGCTGGGGGAAGAGATGGGCAGGAGACAGGAAGGGGAGTGAACATAGCTGCGGAGGTTGAAAGAAAATCTAGCCAGTATCCAGAAAGGGGTATTTAGATTCTCACCATAGGAAGCTGTTGGCAATAACCAGAAGATAAAAGGAGTAGCATGGTGTGCCAATAGTATGCAAAACTCAGAGATGAAAAATGGGGATGGGTGGAGATAGACACAGAGGTCCAAATAAAACAGCAACTGACTTCAAGTTCCCAGCTGGAGGTTTTGGCAACTGGCAGTTTCCAGAGGTACTGGTCAGAGGTAGACAGGATCCCTACCTTCTAGAGGCTTGGGAACTGATCATTTATCAAGGCGGGATTCAAATGAACAAGGTGAGGGTCCCCAGCATTGTTGTCAAAATTAGACTGTTTTTGAAAGCAAGGCTGAAGCACAGTTCCTGGAACTTGATATGAGCAGGGAGACAGGAATCTGGAAGGGCAATCTGGGGCTGTTTTGAAAAGAAGACACAAGCCATGTTACCAAAGCCACACCTCAAAGCCAGGGCCAGAAGAAAGCAGGTATAACTTGAGTCCCACAACTTTGGGTGACCCATCCCCAAATCATTCCCCTAAAGGTCACGATTGACCCACATTTCCTAGGGCTCAGTCTGAATCTGCGGTGGCCTCATATGTGGGTTTGGGATGTGTATAGAGGTTGAGAATTGGCCCTGATAAAGCAGTAGAATTTTCCAGACAAACATGTTGTTACCTGCTCCTGGGTCTAGCTCTGTGGAGGCTGACAGTTCAAAGGGAGCAAAAACTAAATGAAGGAATGAATTTGGGCACATTGTTAATTAAGAAATTATATAGCAGCTGGTCAGAAAAATAGGTAAGTGGATTAGTGTGGTAGAGAAATTTAGGACAGATGGCCTGTGGGTCAAGATCTGTTGGCTGTAAAAGAAACAGGAGTGCTTTTTGAGGGTACGGTAACATTTTATAGTCTGAAAACTATTATACATAGGATTTTTCTTGCTAAGTTTTATTTTTCCTGTATACCCAGACTAAACGCTTAGCTAAAAAAACAAAATAAGTGCCAAGAGAAAGGCAGTTGGAAATTAAGTTAATTCGATAATCTCTTACCTGGGGTAGCCTGCTATGAATAAAGCACTAACAGTCCCTTAAAAATATGTGTCATCTGATTATTTTGCTTAAATTCTGCTATTTCTAGAGTTCGGTCAACTCTGATTTTATATACGTCTGGGGTCTAATCTACTACTCCGAGGATAGCATATTCACAAAGTATTGTTAAATCTGGAGCCATCCTTTATAAATTTCCTAATTGTTTTTTCTTGTTACATCCTGACCCAGTCTTTGACTGTAACAACCAAGGTCAGTAAGAACTGAAATAACTATAGTTTGTAGGTGCTTCCAGATGCCTGACATGCAGATTGTTGAAGGACTTTTTTAAATCCAAAGGCCAATGATATTTATAGACTCAGGAAAAAATATAGTACTTCTATATGAGCCATAAAATTTAGTATAAATTGAGAATCTGCAAAATAAAACCACAGTTGAAATTAAATTTAAAATAAGGATTTGATGCATCAGAAATTACCTTTCACATGTGTTGGATTTGTCACCTAAATGAATATGCCCTGCCGCCATCAAAACTATGCCTTCCCCAAATTTTGATAATTCTATGTAAGATAAGTTTTCAACCATTTATTTTAATCAACTTTTTTTTTTTTTTTTTTTCATGGCTGGCTGGTACAGGGGTAGAACCCTGGACCTGGGTGTTATCAGCACCATGCTCTAACCACCTGAGCTAACCAGCCAGCCCCTTCATCAAGTATTTGTTGAGCAACTATTGCTGTGTGCTAGGGACTGTGCTGGTTCCTGGGGAAATCATGGTGAGTATAAATAGATTCAGTCCCTGCTCCTGTTGGGTACTGTCCTTAATGTCCCATAGGTTCTGCACCTTTCACATTTACAACTATTGCTGTGTGTTAGGGACTGTGCTGGTTCCTGGGGAAATCATGGTGAGTATAAATAGATCCAGTCCCTGCTCCTGTTGGGTACTGTCCTTAATGTCCCATAGGTTCTGCACCTTTCACATTTTCACAATGAAATTCAGCCCCCCCCCCCCCCCCCCC
>NW_007729033.1:210840-222142 GCF_000696425.1 Galeopterus variegatus
AATGAAATTCCCCCCCCCCCCCCCCGCTTCTGTTCTTCCATCCCCTGTGTCAGTTAATGGGACTATCATCTACTCAGCCACCTGAGCTGGACACCTGGGTCTCAGGTGGATTCTACTCTCCAAATACAATTTTATTTTGTGAATATCTTTTGAATCTATCTCCTTTTCTTATCTCACTGCTACTGTGTTAAATCAAGGTTTATCATCTGTTATCAGAACTAATTCAAGAGCTTTTGAATAATTTCACTATTATGAACTTGCCTCCCTACAACATCCTCCATCCTGCTGCCAACTTTGTCTTTAAACAATGTAAACCTATAAAGTCACTCTTCACCACCTGCCAGGCAAACAAGAGCGAACAGTCAAACAGCACACTCACCGAGCCGGCTGGAGCAGTGCTTGTGGAGAGACTCAGGAAGGCCAAGCAGCAGCTGGCACGTACTCCGTTGGCTTTTCATTGTTAAAAATGATGAAATTCTAGACACTCTAGACTCCAGGAAAGAGACCCTGAAACTGGGATGGGTTTTTTAGTTGTCTGTTTGAGGGAGCATTAAACCCTCCCCCAGTGCGATTCAGAGACTATGGTATAATAGTACTAAGATATGGCAGAACCTTGCCCTGTTTTATCGACTCAGCATTTGCAGGTGATGGAAGCCTCTGTAGACATGATTGGAGGCAAGGGTACAAGTCAGGCAGATACAGTTGAAAGACACAGCTAGCTAGAAAAAGGATTCACCGCATCAGCTCATGGTTGGGCAAGAACTAGCCTCTTCCCTGGCATGATGAGACTGCTGGGGCCCAAGCCTTGCTATTGACCAGTATTGAAGGCTTAAGCACTGGGCCTCAGCTGGTTTCCACGGAACTTTACTGGAGGTCATTTCTTTTTCCTGTCTGCAGGGGATTAGTCTTGGGCTGGTTAATCCTTCCTCATTACCATCTGTAGGATGAAGTTCAAACTTCTTATGGTGGCACACAAGGCCTTCAAGATTTGAACTCCCTGAGATTATACACTAATATAAGATTATCAACTGCCACCCACCTTCTTCCCCCTACTTCTCATTACTTTAGAGTCTGTTATTACTAAGTGACTTGCATTTCCTAAAATAAGTTGTGTTTTTGCATTTTCTCTTCACATTTGGACATTTTTCCTCTGCTCAGAGTGCCCACCCTATCCTTGTCTGGTGGATTCTTACTTATTTTTCAAGATCTAGCCAAAGCAAATTCATTTCTGTAAAACCTTTCCAGTTTTCTCTTACAAATCTCTGCTGCCCTGCCATGTTTATTATAAATCTGTTCTTTTCTCCCCCCATATTTACATATACCTGTTACTGTACTGTTGAATAACAATGCTTTGATGCTCACTAGATTCTTGAAGGCAGCATCTAGACAGGGCCTGGCAATGACGCAGCAGGAGGTGAATGAAAATGTGCTGAATGAACAAGAGAATGGATGGCCATTCTTCCAAAGCCCTTGCACGCACATGGCATCAACCTCATCCTTTTGGAAGGAGGTGCTTGCTTCCTGTGCCAGAATGACCAAGGATCAGTCCTATGCAGGCAATAGCAATGGAGGAAAAAATGGTTCTGGGTGGGAATGATATTGCATGGAGCATGGGATGGCATGTTGACAATCACCCTCTAATTGCTCCGAACTTCACCTTAATCTTGAGAGAACAAGATCATACAATTTTAAAGTCAAACCACAATATCAGTACTGGCAATGTAGTGATTTTGTTTTTGTTTGTTTTGCTATTGTTATTCACTTTTAAGACATGAATTATTCTTAAGAAATTGTTACGAGATGGAGCTGAAGGACATTTTGATGTTTGTGAAGACAATTACTTTCTATTTCTCATACCCGTTCCTTATTTTCTACCATTGCCTTTACTGTTTCATTCCAAGTGATGATGGCCTCTTGCCTAGAATTCCACAGAAGTCTCTTACTGGGCTTCTTGTATCTAATCTGGCCTCCTCTCCAGTCCAATTTCCACCTTGTAGCCTGAGTTATCTTTTTAAAATGCAAATCAGATCATGCCATCACTTTGCTTAAAACCCTTGATTGTCTCCCCATTGATTTTAGGATAAAGACAAACTCCTTAAGGCCTGGTCTCTTCCTGTGGTTCCAGCATCAATTTCCACAAGGTTCCCCCTCACCTTTTCCACTTTGCCTTACTGGCCTTCTCGTACACACAAGGCTGTCTCCTGTAGAGCTTTTCAACACACTGTCTCTTTTCCTGAAAGACTCTTGCCTCCTCTTGTCTAGTTAACTTATGTGCATCCTTTATATCCACTGGAGCATCATTTCCTGGGGGACCTTCCTCACAGCATGAGGTACCCCTCCTTCGTGACTTCTTTGTATGAGTGTTTGATTCAAGTTTCTTTATCCTACTAGCTGGAAAGCTCCCCAGGGATAGTGTTTAATTTGGGGGGATGGGGCGATAGGGAGCCGTGGTATCTCACTTCTTATCATAGTGCCTAGGACATTGTAGAGATTCAATAACGACTTCTTTGTATGAGTGTTTGATTCAAGTTTCTTTATCCTACTAGCTGGAAAGCTCCCCAGGGATAGTGTTTAATTTGGGGGGATGGGGCAATAGGGAGCCGTGGTATCTCACTTCTTATCATAGTGCCTAGGACATTGTAGAGATTCAATAAATTTTAGCGGAATGAATGAATGAGTTGAGCTTCTTGGTTTTGCTATATAGCGTCACCAACTGCATCCTGGTAGATGTATAGCCTATGTTTTGATAGAAACTTTAAGAGACTGGGAGTTCATTATTAGGGAGCACAGGGGGAAATCCTCACATTGGAAGCAGTCAGCTTAAGAAACCTCAGAATGACTGTCTCAGACTGAAGCTTTCAGGAGGTGACTGTGGGCATGGTCAAACAGGGTTGTGGCTCTGTTTCACCCTTGTGTGGTTAGACATCAATATAAGTCTCAGGTGTTTGCAATGAAATCAATCTTAGGAGACACCATAATGAAGAAAGTGCTTCTCATTCTGAAGATTTAAAGTCACAGTCAGAGATGTCAGCTCAGCCAGTCTCTGCCCTTTCCACAACCAGACGACAGTGATGGAGCAAAAAGCATCTCTTCGCTATCGTGAGCTGGCATCCCAGGCTCTTGGCTCCTGCGGTGGGGCCCTGGTGCTTTTCTTCAGTCTTCTAACCCTCAGTATTCCTGCACCAGTTTCCCCACAAAACACATGAGTGGGATTTGTATTTTGAAATCATAGCTATTATAATACCACCACCTCCCTGCTTGTTTGCAAGTTGTCTTGGCCTGGCTGCTGGAGGAAAGCATTTTTTAGTCTTTGTAGCACTATGGAACCAGTATGTTTAGGAAACAAGTCAGTCGATATAGCTCTCAAAGTACCTCTTGCCAGAGACAGTAATGATTTTTTAACCCCTTGGAACTCTCAACAGGAAAAAGGTTTCAGCCACATTATAGACACTAGCTGAGTGTGTAGTGTGGGCAGTTAGAACAATCATCCTTTGACTTGAAAACTTTGTGATTTTTCTGGAATTGTTGTGAGGCTGCTGCATGGAAAAGGAACCAGAACACCCAATTGAGAACTTAAAAGGGGGTTTTTATTGGCTGTCTGGTGACTGTTCCTCCAAGAAAGCCTTGGAAGGAAGCAGCCCTGAGTTTAAGTTTAAGGGGTCTTTTAAAGGCACATAGTCACACAGGCAAAAAATCATATAGTCACACACTTACAGTTATCATATAGTTACACACATACATACATACATACCCTCCTGGCATGAGGAGGGGGTTTGGAGAGGCCTAGCACAAGCTGATAACAGAAGCTGAAAGAAGCCAGCTAATCACTTAGGGACGGCAAAAACTTTCACAGGGCGGTTTCCTCCTTAGGTTGTCTTGGTACATCCAGATGCAGCTCTGTCCCTTCAGTCAGGGACAGCATAGGAGGGACACAGCAGAGGCAGATAGAACTTAACATTTTTCTAAGTACAGGACAATTTTTAACCTTCAATTTTCACCACGGATGTTGGGGGGCTTTCAAACAAGAACACTTTTCAAACAGTAAAAATGGCATACGCTAAATCAATCTACCTCATCACAGAATTAGTAAAGGACATAAATTAAGTAATCCCCCAAGACTTCTTTTTCAGATTGTACTCACGTTTTGAGGACATGGCCCTGTAAAGAAGTAGCAAAATGCTCTGCAATGTTCAAAAGTAAGGATATAATGGGTCAAAAATTAAAAATTACAGTCACTAACTTCTTAAGGCATTTTATAATTTCATTGCTGACTTTTTGCATCATGAACAAATAGAGGCAAGGAAGGATTTAGAAGGTGAAGATTTGGGCTTAGGAAATAAACGTTTACTGGTAAGGATTTATAAGATGTGATGTGGATGAAATGAAGGCCAAGAAACCTTGGGGGAAACAAGGAAAACTGTTATGGTATTAATAAAAAATAGTGGTAATAAAATGTCATAGATTATGTCATGTGTTTAAAAAGAGTACCTGAAGGAAACATAAATTTCATGTTTTAGGGGCCGGCCCGGTGGTGCACTCGTTAGAGTGCGGCGCTTGGAAGTGCGGCGGCGCTCCCATCGAGGGTTCGGATCCCATATAGAGACCGGTCCACTCACTGGTTGAGCACGGTGCGGGCGCGACACCGAGGGTTGCGATCCCGTTGCCGATCGCGGTACGGGCGCGACACCGAGGGTTGCGATCCTGTTGCCGATCGCGGTACGGGCGCGACACTGAGGGTTGCGATCCCATTACTGGTCACGAAAAAAGACAAAAAGGAAAAAAAAAAAATTTCATGTTTTAGGTTGTATTATACCATGGGAATTTTTTTAAAATTGACACATAATGATTGACATGTTTTTGGGTACAGTGTGATGTTTTGATACATGTATACATTGTGTAATAATCAAATCAGGGTATTGAGCATATCCATCGCCTCCTACATTATTGTTAGCTATAGTCACCCTACTGTGGAATATTGATGTGTAGAAGCTTCCTTTCCCTTTCCAGACTGTTGAGAGAAGAGGTAAGGACTGTGGAGGGTGCAGGGTGCATGAGGGCAGGAAAGGCCCATGTGGGGAAGAGGCCATCGGAAAAATTACATAATCAGGGAAGTGACCAGAGCAATGTGATGACTGGAGCATTTATATTTTGAAGATATTAAAATTTAATATTTACTGGGTGATTTCTAAGTTCCAGGCTTGGCACTTTTTATAATTTTCATTTTTATCTAATTCTTTTAATAACTCTATAGAGGTAGATTTTGTATTCCCCTCACCCCCCCATTTTTTAGATGAGGAAGCTGAGGCTAAGAGAGGCTCAGGAACCATCTCAAAGTGACATAGTAAGAGGCAGAATCCTCTGATGCTATGATTTGTGTGCATAACCATTATATTCTACATGACTTGAGGGGTCACTGCTACAGCCTGGGCACTTATGAGACGACTGAGGAATAATTTAGGTATGTTACGTGGATAAGTATAGAGTTTATATGTTATTGTTCCATCTGTCTGCGGACTTTTCTTCAATGAAGATGTTCTTGAGAAGTGCTGAGGATGAAATTGGCCAACCCTGAACTTTCTATTGCCAGTGCGTCTTGTGGGCTTGGCGTTATGCTTAGTGCACTTGAAAGAAAATCATACTAGTCTCAAAAATCATCCTGTCCATGCTAACTTTTTCTTACTGACTCAGTTAAGGGGTATGTGAGCCAAATGGTCCATCAAAGCCACTGCTGACAAGCAATACCTTATTTTTTTGAGGCTCCTATTGGAAAGGAAAAGGAATTCCATGTACCTATGGGAAATGCAGACATAAAGAAAATATGCTACCTCATGTGAAAGACTGCCACAACTGCAGGAGAGATGGGTGGCAATGAACAGTGGACTCAAATGAATGTGGCCAAATAAGTAGGAAAAAAGACATATTTTAATAAAGTTTCAAATATGTTTCCATTTACTAATTATGATTCTATAGCCAGCATGTATACAAATAAAGCAATGAATACAAACTGCATACAACTCCTACAAAAGTGTCTTAATCGAAATATATTGATTTAGAGGAAAAATTATATTGAACATGTATTTGTTTTAATTCAGTGTTTATATTTTAAATTAGAAATAATATATACGTTCATTTAAATAAATTGATTTGATTCCCCCAAATGTACTATTTTTGGTAAAATGTCTAGGAAACATTAATGAAAATCAAACATATTAGAGAAAACCTACCAAAGAGTGGTTTAATTATATTTTTGTAATTTGAATTGGTTTTGTTGGCTACAGGCTACAGCTATAGTTTGTTGAGAACTTACTATGTGCTAGGCTCTTTGCTAAATGTTTCACATACCTTATCTGGTACTCCCAACATGTAAGGCTGGTATTATTGTCTCCTTTTTACATGTAGTAACTGAGGCTGAGAGATGTTAAGTGAACTGCCTAGGATTTCCCAGCTAGACACTGGTTCCAAGCTGTGAATCCACATCAGGATTCAAACCTAGGCCCGTAGAAACCAAAGTCTACAGATCAGCCATTTAGATTGCACTGCCTTCAGATAGAGAAATACTGCATGTTCTCACCCATAAGTAGGAGCTAAAAAATAAACAAATAAATAAAAAAGAAAAAGAAAGATACAACAATCATAATAATACATTGAACTTTCAAAAGGAGGGAACAGAACTGAGGTTATGAGAGGTGAGAAAGGTCGGGAGGATAAGGGAGGAATTGGTAAAGGGACGCAAAGAACAATTATATTGTATAATGTTGAATATACTAATTATCCTGATTTGAGCATCACATATTGCACACAGGTGTTAATATTCAACTCTGTACCCCACAGATATGTACAATCAACTATGTTCCAATAAAAAATAAATTAAAAAAATAAAATTTTATACTAGGGGGAAAAAAACTGCCTTGCCTTCTCTTTCAGATTAAGTAATACAGCATAACATGATTACAACATAGTGAAGTCTCTCCCTAGTATGTCTGAAATAGCTGTAATTTTACACAAGGAGATTCCCATTGTGGATTTTTTTGCGGAAACAGAAATACTCAGTTGTAAATTTTTATTGATGTGACCCATGTTGTTTCATGGAAGCCAGATGAGGATGTGGAGACATACGTGCTCTCAGGTACACTGGTGCTGGTGAAGCTGGTACATTATTTTAGTGAGTAATTAAGCAGTATGCATCAAACGCCTTAAATACGGGCTTATCTTCTGAGCCAGAAATTCCACATTCAAGGATTTATTTTAAGGAAAAAACTGGACAAGTGCTCAGATTATATGTATCAGGTCAGTAACAACAGAACAAATTATACATGGAATGGGTTAGTGATGGTAACTTGTTAAAAGGCGCTCTTGAAGAGGCTCTTGTGTGGTGCTTTACATAACATTAAGCAAACTTTATTGTTTATTTCAAAGGAGTGAAAAGTGTGGGCCGGTCTCCCTTTCCTCATCTACCTTCCCAGATCTGCCACAATTCAAAGATGTTATAAAAGTGTTGTTTATGGGGCCGGCCTGGTGGCGCACTGGATAGTGCGCCGCTTGGGAAGCGCGGCGGCGCTCCCGCCCGAGGGTTCGGATCCCACATGCAGACCGGTTCCCACTCACTGGCTGAGTGAGGCGCGGGAGCAGCGCCGAGGGTTGCAATCCCGTTGCCGGTCCCTGGTCCGGTGTGGGGGCAACACTGAGGGTTGTGATCCGTTGCCGGACACAGAAAAAGACAAAAAGACAAAAAAAAAAAATGTGTTGTTTATGATAGTGAAGAATTGTGAACAACCTAAAATATTCAAAATTAAGGAATTGGTTAAATTACGAACTACCCATACAGCCGAATACTGTGCTGATACTACAGTCATGATGTTAAGGTATTCATTATATCTTGTTAAGCACACATGTTGCAGCAGTATGGCTAAGATGGTCCCATTTTGCTTAGAAAATAAACAGCTGTTTAGGATGAGAGGTCTCTGCAACAGAAGGCTGAGAAATCTCTGTGCATAATATCTGAATATACCTAATGTTATTTTGAACAGAAATTAGGGACACTTTAAAAAACCCTTTGGATTTCTCTTTGGCACTTAGAATCCTGAATTATTCACCAACTGCCTTATAAAAGAACCTATTATTTTATTTGAGCCAGCAAGGAGAAGGGAGTCTTTCCCAATCTTCAGCTAAAAGTTCTCTAACTCATGTATTTTTCTACGTCTTTCTGACTAATTTGAGATTTACAGTCAGCTCTAACTGCCTACTCTTTGAGTAAATGTTAAGTCTGCTAGGAGTCTTGTCTGGGTTCTAGAGTAGAATATGCAAACTGGCTACCAGAAAGCCAAATATGGCTTCAATTGAATTTTGTTTGGCTTTTACTGTTTAGAAAAATCATTTGAACTCTATGCCAACGTTTAAAAACTAGGAGATTCCACATTAAAATTTGGATTTTTAGTATCACTTGGGAAAAAATTTAGAATATCTGGCAGAGTATCATGAAATATGATATTTCATGAACATCATGCCCATCAACAAGATATGAGTAGCGCCTGATCCTTTCGGTTTGGTCATGTGTCCTTTGTTTGCCACAGTCCCTAGCACTCCCTATTGCCTTCCTTCTTGTTCATTTCTGTTACCTCCCTGAATTATATAGGCATTTGATTTTGCAACTCCTGTGTGCTAGATTCTCAAAGCATCTAGAAAGTCCACCTGTGTATCATTTAGCAGTTTCCTCAACTTTTATATCAGCTGTCTGAAAAGTAAACAAATTTGTTCCATTTGCTTAGATTCCTGATGGCTTGTCTCTAGATGGCTTGGGGATGGGTTAAATCAATCATTCAGTTAATCAATCAACAAAAGCATCTGTGTACCTACTGTGATAGGCTCTGAGTACACTAAGAGTTACAAGCCATGATTTATACACTTAAGGGGCTTATTCTCCATTTGTGGAGGACGGAGAATCCTCTACAAAAACAGCAGCCAGTAAAGTGGCACCAAATGCTAAGTGCCTAGAGTGTCTCATTAGTGGCATTGATAGTAAGTGCTGCAGCTGTTTCTATGTGGGTGGGCAGGATGTGGATGGGACTGGTCAGGAAAAGTTCTGGGGATGGAAAACCTTAAGCTGTATCTGAGAGTTGGAGGATCTGGTGGGTCACTAACTTCTTGTACACATGAACTGTGCACTGACTTCATTGTGTAGGGGAACTTTGGATTTCTAAGCTCTACCCAGAGATTCTATTTCAAGAGGGCTGAAGTGGGACCAAAAATATGCATCTTTAATACACATTCCACGTGATTCTGATGTATGTGGGTCACACTCTGAAAAAAGTGGCGAAGATAATCTAAGCAGGTAGGGTGAAATAAGTAGAGGTAGGAGTGTGGGTGGGAAATTTACAGGCTACAAAATTCAGCTTATTGGAAACTTGAATGGGGGAGTCCTGGGAGATTATTAAGGGAGAAATACTGGGAAGAAATATACTGGGATGCTCTGGAAAAAAGTTATTTTCCTTCTTCTCAGCAAGAAAGGATGACAGATACTTTTTATAAAGTTGGGAAAATAAAGCATCAGCATCAGTCAGTTATTCCTAGAAAGAATAATCTCTACTTGATTTCTTTTTTTTTTCTTTTTTTTTTTTGTCTTTTGTCTTTTTTCCGTGTCCGGCAATGGATCGCAACCCTCTGAGCTTGCTTTTTTAAAAATACAAATAATAGTTCATTAGCAGGCAATTGATCCCAGTCCTGCTAGTTCAGGTGCCTCGTCAGTTAAATTGGATTAACAGTGTAGCAATCTGCTGCATAGTGTGATTGCACACTATTTATAGTTGAAAACAAAATGCATGTCCTAATGCACACCTTTTAGTAGAATAAACACTGAACTGAAGCTCAGGGTTTTTGACCCAATATCTCCTATCATGACTGGCATATTGTTGGTTGGCACTCAATAATTACTTGCCAAATAGCTTTAACTGACATTTGCCTGATATTTGTAGTTCTTCATTTCTGGGGAAAAAAAAATACAGCTTGATTAGGTTAGTGCTTTTCTGCAACATCAAATTCCTTGGGTGCTGTCTTAGTGTCACTTTCAGAAATGAGAGAGACCAAGAAATTGGGGATGGGCTCCCACCTCTACCTCAAATATCATTTTCTCTTTTGTTTTTCTATGTTTTGCTTTTGAATGGGGGTTTTCTGCATATAACCTTGTTTGAAAAA
The DNA here is from genome assembly GCF_000696425.1 of Galeopterus variegatus. Classification (NCBI taxonomy): domain Eukaryota; kingdom Metazoa; phylum Chordata; class Mammalia; order Dermoptera; family Cynocephalidae; genus Galeopterus; species Galeopterus variegatus. The sequence continues at coordinate 221,029 of NW_007729033.1, forward strand.
CAACAACAAAGGTTTCCATTTTGAAACACATGAAATAATAGCAGCAACAAATATACATTTGGAAGTCTCTGAGGTATTGAAGAGATAATTTGATTCGATTTCACATATATTTACAAGCCATTAGTACATAATTCTGCACAGCTTTATTTTATTTATTTATTTTTTTACAGCTCAATGGTTTTTAGCTGCACAGCTTCAGTACAAAACTCTCCTGACTCATTGAGCATAAATGAATTACAGTGCACCACTTGCGTGCTTCAATTATTGAGCATTCCTTGAACTTGTGGGAGATCTTATTAGACACTGTACCTACAGATATTTCACAGACCTTAAGAATGAAAAATAATTTGGTAGGTAGATAATAGAGTAGGGAAAGTCGGGGGGAGAGGAAGGAGGCATGTTGCAGCTTCAACAAAGGTAGGGAGACAAGAAGTTCTGGCTGTGTTTGAGGAAACACAGGGAAGTAAAATGGTGTGGAGGAAATATTGGGTGTATGCAGAGCTAATGTGGTGGCAGAAGAGGATGAACAGGAAGTCTGGAGTGTTGGTAGGTCCTGGGTGCCTCAGCGGTGACCCCAAACACGTTTGTCTGTGGGCCAAAGGAAACATGGTACATTTCTTAGAAGGGGAGTGACTTGCCAGCCTCTGCTTTAGAAGAATTAGGATATGAGAGTGAAGGACGGATGATGGTAAAGTACTGGAAGCCAACTCATAGTAGGAGAAAAATATCTTTTTTAAAAAAAATATTTACATTGAGAGTGGAAAAAGAAAGAATAAAAGAGTAGGTCTGCAGAAGTAGGTGTTAGGGTGAAATGAAGAGAGATGAACAAAAAAGGCTCCTGGATTTCCAGACTGTGTTGCTGAGAAAATGTTCATTCACTAATAATAAAAGTATGAGGGTACTTCAAAAAGTTCATGGAAAGATTTGTATTATCTTTTAATTCTATTTTTCCATGAACTTTTTGAAGTACCCTCATAACAGTGGTTAATCACTTACCTTGAGACAGACATAACTCATTTAATCCTCACAACAACTGTACTAAGTGGGTGGCATTTTTACAAATGAGAAGACAAGGCACTGAAGTTCAATAACTCGCCAGTGATCGTAGAGGAAA
>NW_007729033.1:222600-230166 GCF_000696425.1 Galeopterus variegatus
GAAAGATTTGTATTATCTTTTAATTCTATTTTTCCATGAACTTTTTGAAGTACCCTCATAACAGTGGTTAATCACTTACCTTGAGACAGACATAACTCATTTAATCCTCACAACAACTGTACTAAGTGGGTGGCATTTTTACAAATGAGAAGACAAGGCACTGAAGTTCAATAACTCGCCAGTGATCGTAGAGGAAACATGAAAGCCGGGGTCGGATGCAGGCAGGCAGGCTTCAGTGGGATGCTCCTAAATAGGAAGAGGCACTTTCTGTATTTAGAGGAAAAAAAAAATCTTTCAGTGGTATTTGCAATGAGGGAATTGCAAATACAAGGTCTAGCAGTGGTGTGAGGCTCAGTTCCTACGGCTGCTGCTTCCGTTTTCTGCTCCACTATGAAGAATGTTCAGCACTTCCTTTCAAATGTTGTGCATGCCCTTCCTATTTCCTTTCTTCTCCACTTTGGAAAAAATCACCAAAAGTTTTGAGGACTTTTGAAATGTGTGCCTAAAGTATAGGCACAGCCTTTGCCCCTGCTTTGGCATTCATGGGTCAGAAACACCATCAGTAACAAATTTAAATTAACCGGGAATTAATTATGAAATGTTTAATAAATCTGCTGAATGGTCACATGAACTGATGCCATCTGGGGTTGTATCCAGAATAATAGAGCATATGTGAAACATAACAAAATACTCCTTGGAATGCTTAAGTATTATTTCTTTTATGATGAATTGAGTACAAAATTTTAATAGGCAAATATTACCCAATATATAAATATTCACATTGTTCAATTTCCAGAAGTGCATCCAGTGTAGAAAACATAGTAAAACTGAATTTATCTTTTAAAAGTCACAATTTTTTTGGTAGAATGGAGAATACAAATCTTAGTAGCAGCTTTCTGGAAATTTGTTTTCCTGTAATTGAAGAACAGTTAAATGTCCTTGAATGGTAGGGATCTGCAAATATTCTGTGATTAGTATTTATAAATATGTATCCTCAGGGAAAGTTTTGGGTAATGTTTTTTTAAGAGTTCACTAATTAAATATCTGCAATGAGAAGCATTTTTCACTGAAATAAATGAACTAATTACTAGATATTTTCATCATAAAAATGCTTACACATACAAAGTAAGAAAACAGCTGAAATTTTAATCTGGGCTTCCAAAGGGATAGTTAAGTGACTTAAAAAGCAAATACATGTTAGCTTACTTTCTGGAAAGGTCTGAAGCTGCTTTGATTCCGCTGCATCTTGTCATTATTTTGCCTGTTTAGTTAGGCGCCATGCTTGCTAGGAAGTCACTTGTGGGAAGTTGCCAACCTTTAGTCGAAATAATAAAGTGACTGGAGTGCAGAGATAAAGAGATGTGCATCTGAGGAATATTGTTGGAGGGCTGGGGGTTTAATGGATGCAGTGTTTAGAATGTAGTTAGGTCCCTGAGCAGGGCAGTGCAATTAAGTGTGTCAAAGAGGGCATAATTAGATGGGTGGCTGAATGGTGTAATTACATTCATAAGAGGGGGGCTATAATTAGATGTGAGGCAGGGGGTGTATTTAGATGACTAAGTTGAGGATATAATTATCATATGGGCAAGAAATTAAATTATCTGTGTGGGTGAACATAATTATGTGTGGGGGTCCAAGTGGATACATGGGTGAGGGTACCTAGAAATGAATGGGTTGAAATGTGATTAGATGTGTATATTGATGTTCTTAGGACAAAAACTTGAGATTTTCATCAAGAAGGGCAAGCATGTTTTGACATAGTGACTAATAGTAGGTGGCATGTAGTGACAGCCTTTCAGACCACTCTGAACGCTTGCAAAGCAAAATCTCTGCTTTTGCACTATGATTTGAGACCCACATCTAACACTGATGTTGATATTTCTTAACAGTGACACTCGGTGCTGTTCTAAATGCTGAACAGCTGAATATCTTTTCTAGATTTAAAACACAACCAAATGACAAGAAAGACTTGCTTCTCCTTCCTATCAAAGAGAAAAGAGTTTGATGGGCTGGCCTGGTGGTGCACTGGAGAGTGCGCCGCTTGGGAGCGCAGTGGCGCTCCCGCCAAGGGTTCGGATCCCATGTGGAGACCGGTTCCCACTCACTGGCTGAGCACAGTGCGGCCGTGACACCGAGGGTTGCGATCCCATTACCGGTCAGTAAAAAAAGACAAAAAGGAAAAAAAAAAAAAAGAGAAAAGAGTTTGATGGGCTGGCCTGGTGGTGCACTGGAGAGTGCGCCGCTTGGGAGCGCAGTGGCGCTCCCGCCAAGGGTTCGGATCCCATGTGGAGACCGGTTCCCACTCACTGGCTGAGCACAGTGCGGCCGTGACACCGAGGGTTGCGATCCCATTACCGGTCAGTAAAAAAAGACAAAAAGGAAAAAAAAAAAAAAGAGAAAAGAGTTTGAGGGGAGTAGTAGGGTAAGCAAACAGACAAACAACAAAATCCTACTATTACCACCACCACCACCACCCCAAAATCCCCCCAAAACAAACAAAAAATTTCCTTTGTGTTGTCAAGTATAAAAATAAACGGCAGCTCTTTTAGCTAAAAGAATTTCACATAAAGTTACATACATAACAAAATCAACAAAACTTCGCTATGGTAACCTAATTGTTCTAAAGTTCGAAAACAATATTTATTTATAAATAATTATGGCATCCTTCTAATATAAAAGCAACAAAGCAACAAATGTAGGCTACAGGTAAAACAAACGAGGGAGAGGTAGAAGGAAGCTAGAGGAAGAAGAATCAAAAGCAAGGTAGGTGAAAAAATTATTTGGTGCCTCTGAGAAACACATTGAAGAAGTGAGGAATGGTAAGCGTTACAGTAATAATCTCGTATATCTTCTGTTAAACTTCAAACTGGAGTCTTTTGTTGCCATCTTCAAACGCAAGAGAGCATTTAAAATATTTGTTTGTTGCTTAGTTAATTGTTGAAAGATATTTAATTGTCCACTCATCTCTTTAATTACTTAATTCTCTTAAACCCTGGAGCTTCAGAGTCTGCTCACGTCTGTGCAGGGTGTAGGTCAGGTTCTAGCAGAGTTCCACCACTGATACAATCCTAGCAGGTAGTTTCTGGGATTCCAAATCTTTTGGGTTCCTTGTGCTCCTAAGAAACCTAGATTTAATGTTAATTATTTTTTTATAATTTGAGTACAGGGGCATTATGGCCTGCCCTCTAATCTCTGGTCTGCCCTTTAGTGATTCCATAGAATATTTTCTATTCTTAGATTCTGATTTTACATCAAAATGCACAATGCTGACTTTTTAAATTGTGGACATACCTCAAAGGTGACCTCTTTCAAAGACTATTACAATTTAATTTGTAATCAGAGGTGACCTGAATAAAATGTTGTATATTGCTGTGAAAATAGCTATCACAGCATTGTTTAATACAGTTCTCTATCTACGAAGTGCTTTACTTTTTTTTTTTCTCCATGCACTTCCCTCCCATACCTCCCCCCTCAAAGACCAGCTGAAACTCTAAAACAATGCATGATTTATGGTGGTTAACTCAGGTGCTTATAGAGGCAGTGTAATGATCATTCGAGACATCTCGTTATGTCTGCGGGGAAGATGAGTAAGCACGGATCTTTTTGTGGCGGTGACTGAGGGGTCACAGTGCTGGCTCTGCTACTCTGGGGTGGGGGTGGAGTCCTAGCTCACCGGCTCCTTGTTGCTTTGTGTGATTGCACATTGTGGGGAGGAAAAGGTGAGGCTTCTGGCTTTGGAAATAACCCTAGTAAATAATGCTTCATTCATTTTATTACCAAACCATTCTGGGATGCTCTGGTATTATTTACATAAGGCACAAAAAACAGCCTTTAAATTTTGCAGATTTTAATAGCATTCTTCTAGAAGTCATGTTGTCAGCCAGGAATATCTTTATGGTTGGCAATTATAGTTCGTTTCTGAAAAAGTCTTCTAGCCTGTAAAACAAGTCTTTTCACCCTTATTCGTGTCATAAAACATCAAAGACCCTAATTTTTGTTTGCCTTTTTTTAACCTTCCTGAGATTATCTATTAGACCAGAAATCTCAACAACTTTTCTTATGCCTAAAAACTAAAGATCTCAGTTGAAATGTCACTCCCTCAGAGAAATTTTCCCTTACCTTGTATCACTCTGTACTTTCCTATCACATTTGTTACATTTTGTGTTTCCTGTTAGAGTAGAAGCTCCATGAGATGGGGGTTACGTGTCTATTTTGTCCACTATCACTGGCTTGTGTAACAGCTCCCGGCCTGTAATAGGTGCTCAACTAATCGTTTTGAATGAAAAGGGAAGTTAGGTGTCGGGGGTATTTAAGAAGAGGCACAGGCAAATGCAAACGGTGGAAGATGATAAGGGTAAGGGGAATTTCAGAAGCAAGATTCTGAATGACCTACTAATTGGCTTGTATTTAGAGAGTGATGGGATTCATGCTTCTTCTTTAAGTTTGGAGATTAATTTTTATATTCATTACAACATAAGGAAATGCCACTTTAGGTCCAGGCACTGCTGAGAAATGATTAGTGCTTCACAAAGATCTGCTGATGAAGTAATTAATTTATTGAATAAATTGCTGATCATCTGATCTGTGCTTAGTTTGGATAGAGAGTGTTGAACAACAACAAAAGATATGTTAGCTGCAACGATTTCTACAAAAATGTACATTTTAAAACTCCTTGCTTGATAGAAGTAGTAGATATATCCTCAGAGGGCCAATGGTCAAAAATATTATTTTGATCAAAATCTATATGTCTTTGAAATTGAAAATATCTCATGCGATAAACTATATAGTATGGTCTTCTAGCAATATAATTTCCCACCCCCATGGAATTTAATTTTGTTACTATATACTAATATACCAATATCATATATTTGTGCAGGACATCAGACTTCCCTGATGACATTCAGCGCCTCACCTTATTTTAATTCTCATGTCGTGCTGAAAGATAGATGGGATTTTCTCCTGCCTGCTTTCCAGACAGGCACTGAGAGGTTGAGAGGCCCAGCAAATCAGAATCTGAATCCAGATGGTTAATATAATATGGTCATTAGAAAGACGGCCATTAACAGATGGATAGTTACAGATCAAAAAATTTTGACTAAGATCCATAGGATGAGTTTGTGGCTGAGCAAGAACTGAAAAAGTTTTTGAGCTCATTACTATAGTTAATCTGTCCAATCTATCCTTTCATCTAGAGTAATATTTTGTAAGGTTTGCAGGAGTGTTATAGTATACTATATATAGTAGATATTTTCTTGCATGGGTACAAGGAAATACATTTGAAAAGAGCATGCAAAGCCTTAATAAAAATACTTCCTGTCAAAAGCATAATATTCTTGTGACAACGGATGACCAAAATTTCTATATACTATAACTAAAAAGGAGAACATCTTGTTCTATATCCTTCAGGAAAGCATTGACCATTGCCAAACTGTGTCCAAAATAGTATAATGATAGTATTATCTCAATTAGCTATACAAAAACCCATAATATTTTCTCCATTCAGTTTTTCCTCCCTGTAAAGCTTTGCTGTGCTATTATTATTCACTTTTGTATTATCAATGCCAAGAAGAGTGCACCTAGGCATGTGAGAAATATTTATTGAAATGAAATGAAATAAAATTTCTTGTGTGAGAGCTAGTAGTTAAAATGAAAAAGGAGCAAGCAAATATTATTGGAAGTCAGAAAAGACTTTTTGTTAACCACTGGACTTTTGTTTGAGGGCTTTTCTGCAGGCAGTGGGATTTTAATAATGCCTGGATATAATAGCTGAATTTTCTGCTTAATAAAATTATTCCTGATTATTAAGATATAGTTAGATAAATCACTGTTTTACCATGCTCCACAAAAACCCATGAAATCTAGGCATTTGTGGCTTGCACAAGTCAGTGAACTCTGCTAGAAGGAGCAAAGGCATGAGAAAAGGGAAGGAAGATGAGAGGCCCACCATGCCATGGCTCGGCTAGATGTTTTGCACGTGTTATCTATGTAATCTCAGATAATCCTATGCAGTATTATCCCCCTTCAGAAATAGGAAGCAGAATGCAAAGGAGTTTGAGAGTCTGCCCCCCAGGCCCATAATCCCACCATTTGGAAGTTAGAAGGTAGTGTTTGCACCCAGCTCTATGTTGTTGCTACTACTGCTTCCCAGATCTTCTTGTTCTGATCCCAGATTCTTGCCTGAAAATCTGCAGTTGCCTGAAAAATGATCCAGTCTATCAGGATCAAGGCATTTGAATTGGCTTTTATAAAGCAAACTAAATACTAGTTGAGGATGAGTGAACCCACACTTTTCAAATAAACTACAGTAGTCCCCCCTCATCTACAGTTTTGCTTTCTTGTTACCCACGATCAACTGTGGTCCAAAAATATTACTTGGAAAATTCCAGAAATAAGCAATTCATAAGTTTTGAATTTTTCTATTTAAATTTATTTATGATTGTTCTATTTTATTATTAGTTATTGTTAATTTCTTACTGTGCCTGATTTATAAATTAAACTTTATCATAGGTATGTATGTATGTATAGGAAAAAAACATAGTTTATACAAACTACATGTATAGAGGTCGGTACTATCTGCGGTTTCATACATCCACAGGGGCTCTTGGAACACATCCTCTGTGGATAAGGGGAGACTACTGTATACCAAAGTCGATATGCAAAAATACACGTAAAACTCACTGAACTCAAGTCAGGCTTTTGTCCTTACTGCTGAAACAAATCTGTCTTTGTCAGAGTGACCTCCACGTTGCTAAGTCCAGTGGCAATTTTCATCTGTTATTTAATCTATCAACAGCACCTGGTGCAATTTTTTCCCTTCCTTCTTGATGCATTTTTTTTTAAGTTGGGTCTTAGACCTCTTTTCTTTTATGTCCAAACTCATTCACCATCTGGCCTCCTGACTTTACCTGTTCTGATTACTCCCAACTTTCTAGGAAAGACCACTTCCCCAACTTCACACTCAAATATTTAACTGCCTACTTGACATTGCCACTTGGATGACTAATGGGCATCACATACTTGACATATTTAAGATTGAGCTCAAATTATTCCCCCAAATCCTGCTTCTCCTGTAATCTTCCATACCTCAGTAAATGGCAAGTCCATTTTTACAGTTGTTCAAGCCAAAACTCTTGACATTACCTGTGGAGTATGCAAAAAAAACAAATGTGCTTCACAGGGCTGGTTTTCCAAAGCCTTGCAGTTTCAAATATTGACCTTGCAAAGGACAGGAANTCAAGCCAAAACTCTTGACATTACCTGTGGAGTATGCAAAAAAACAAATGTGCTTCACAGGGCTGGTTTTCCAAAGCCTTGCAGTTTCAAATATTGACCTTGCAAAGGACAGGAAATTTTCCCCAGGCTATATAGTCTCTGCTGTAAGATAAAGAATTGTAACACAGAAAGGTTGCTGACTCAAGGACAGACAGGTTACTGATTGATATGTAAAGATACTGGGAAATTGCTGTAAGAAGAGAATGTTTGCTAAAATCAAGCTTTTGTTGGTGGAGCAACTGAAATTCTTGAAAATTGGATTATGGAATGCCTATTGTTCAAGTTGTTAAACTA
>NW_007729033.1:231093-238971 GCF_000696425.1 Galeopterus variegatus
CACCTTGCTTGTCTTACTGAATGTTACCAGCTTCTATTGTTAAACTTGTTAAACTGTACTTTGCAAATACCCCACCTATGTTCTCTTCCTGTAACTTCCTGGTCTTGAGAATAAATGCTGGAAGAGAACCCCAATTCGTGGTTAATTTCCCAAATGGAAGGAATGCCTCTATCTTGAGGGTTCTGGGAGATTACCCCCTTTTTGGGGCTTCTCACTGCTCAGAAGAGATGGGCTTTGAGTAATCTTTGGTGGCTCCATCACCCAGGGGAAAAGGGGTGACAAATCGGTGGGAGGCAAAGCAACAATTATCTTTGATTCCTTTATTTTTCTCTTGCCCTGTTTCCATTGCATCAGCAAATGTGGCTGGCTCTTCTTCCAGAATAGCTTCAGAATCCGGCTACTTCTCACCACCCCCCTTCTCACCACCCCCACCTACTGTCACCCTGGTCCCCAAATCACCAAAATCTCTAGCCTGGATTGTTACAGGAGACTCCTAACTGGTCTCTCTCTTTCTTCCTGTGACATCCTACAGCCTGTTTGCACATAATGTAGTGATTGCTCCAAAATATGTTGTAATGTCACTCCTTTGCCCATCCCACATTGACTCAATTCTCATCTTAGAATAAAAACCAGTCTTTACAGTACCCTAGAAGACCCTATAGAGCTTGTTCCACAACCTCCCCACTAGTTAACTCTCTCATCTTTTTTCCTACTTCTCTCTCTCTCTTATGCACTCATCTCCAGACACATTGGGTTCTTCCTTTCCCATCCAGGAATGATCCCTCTACTATCACCTCTTGCAGGGGTTTGCCCACATGTCTCCTTTAACTCCCTCCCTGATCACCCAATTCATATTGCAGTTTCTCTCCAAAAGCGTCTTACGTTCCCCTCATGACAATGCTTTCTTTCCACGGCTCACGTTGCTATCTGACATACTGTTCATTTTACTCATTTATCTGTATTTATTATTTATTATTCCCAATAGAATATAATTTCCTTGGGGACTGGGATTTTCCCTTGTGTCCCTGTCACACAGGACAGTGTCCGACACATAGTGGGTACTTAGTAAATACAAGGATATTTCAAAAGGTTCATGGAGAGATTCGTATTACTTTCTAGTTCTATTTTTCCATGAATTTTTGAAGTACCCTCGTAATTGTGAAATAAACAAACAGCTAACTTGAGCGTGACACTTCAATCTTCACCTAACAAATTATAGATCTAACTAATGTTTTTCCAGTGTTGATTCTAAACGCACTTCTCAGGAATGACAGAGAAATACCACGTATCCTCCTGAATGTGTTAGAATGCTGTTCTTGCCTATCTCTCCTCTGGGTCTCATGATCTGGACTTTATTGGACTAGTCTCTGTTGTAATAATGCACAGAATTCTTAACTCTCTGCTGGCAAATGCTTAGACATTCCACTTTAAGTACTATATCTTTATCAACAATATTTCTGTAGCACTGTCCGTTTTATATACTAGAAATCAAGGAAATTAAATCCTCTTGTGCTGCAGAAGGCGTCCACCTCAGCTATCAATGAACGCAGAGACTCCTAGAATTTTATTTGTATTTATTTATTTATTTCTAGTTGAACCACTTCATGCCTATGAGAGGCCGTTATAGTATATATTCATGTATTTATTCCATTCTTTTGGTATAATCCGTATTATTGGCTTGAGTTTCCTCCAGGGTGGCCTACTTAGTAGCAGTCTAGTTATTTTCCGTACCAGTTACATATATGGTTCTTCCCCCAGAGAACTCCGGACGCCACACAGGAAATTCTGTACCTGGCAGTTCCTGCTGACCCAGCTGGAAGAGGCCAAATGACGCATTTCACTTTCAGGGACTATTGCTGGGTTTTCATATTCCCTGGCACTATAAATAGCACTTCAGGGAACACTCGGGTACAGCGAACATTTTCTTTGCAGTCCAGTTCAGTGTTTGCAGAAAGAAAGTCACACACCGTCTGGTTCGACGCAAGTCATTTTCCCCTTAGTGTCTCCTGAGCTGTGGATAGACCCACCCAGATTGTTCATTTGCTCGTGAATATGGCCTTCGCTTCAGCACATACTTTCGTGCCTTTGTTTATGCTGCTTTCTGTGCCTGGTAAATCCTGTTTATTCTTTGAGATACATCTCAAGTGAGAAAGCCTTCCCTGAGTTGGCTTGGCAGAGACGCTTTCTTGCTCCTCTGTGGGAGTCCCCGTAACATTTGGGGTGCATCTCTTCTGCATTACATTAGAGTTTGTTACCTAAGTCTGAATAGTGACTCTCCTCACTGCTCTCTTCACATCCCAAATTGTGCATCGTGAGGCCTGTGACCTTTGTATCCTTTATCTTTTCTCAACACTTAGCATAGGAAATGCTCAGAAACATTTGTTGAGTGAAGGCTGATTGTATGAATGAATGACATCGCAGTTACAAAGGGAAATAGAATTCATCTGAATTTGTTCCCAGCTTAATGCCTTTAAAATTAATCTTATATTTAGTTTGGGCTTTTCTATTTTCCCTAGCAAACAACCTCTACTATGTGCATGGCCAATCTAAGACAGAAAAAGAATGTTATATTTAAATGCGCTTCAGGGAGTTTTTTTGTTTCGCTTTTTTAATTTCAAAAGAAAGGCTAGTTTGGCCCTTACAAACTTTTTGGCATCGTTCTTTGCACATGTTCCTTTTTACCCGGCCCCGGTCTTCAATCAAATTCCTCCAAAGGGTCTGCTGTAAACAATGATTTTGTGAGCGGTTGTGTGTTCTTTGCAGTGAAAACCGGCCTTGTTTTCTGTTGCTAGGCAACCCCATTCCAGCTGCCATTGAAGAAATGCGCGGTGGTGGGAAATGGTGGGATTCTGAAGAACAGTGGCTGTGGCCGTCACATAGATGAAGCGAGTTTTGTCATGCGGTAAGAGAGAGCACCCGCAGCGCGGCCTCGGCCTTCTCTCCTTTCCCCACCCCTCCCGCAAGCCCCGGGCCTTTCAAAACCAGTCACCTGTGGTTCATCAGCTGGAGGACGCTCTTCAGCTCCCCTGCAAGCTCAGGAGCCAGGGAGTTCAGGAGATGGATAAGGGGAGAGAGAGAACATGCCCAGAGAAAATGCAAAGCCGGGAAAGCTCAGAGGTAACAGATATCCTCTCTGCTGTGAATAAAGGCAGCAGGGAAAAGTGGAAAACCTTGGATCTTATTTTAGATTATACAGTTGATTATACAAGTGATTAAAACTCTTTAAATTGCTCTTTCATTCAAGCTAGCTCTCTGTGCATAAGCATCTTAATATGTTCATTGTATTCCACGCCCGTCTTAGTTTTTCACAAAGGCATTTGTAAGTAGCGAGTGGGATTTGAAGAGGGATTGATCTGTGCGTGATTGGGAAAACTGAAAAGAAGGAGGGGGAGTAACTTTCAAACAAGGCGGAAGCTTAGTAAAGGGACTGAGAGTGGTGACGGGTACATCCGTTCCAGTGGAACACAGGAGGTCCCCCCAGGGGCATGGGAAGGGATCACTGAGACACTCCCAGCTAAGGGCAGCGACCATCGAGTTGTAGTGGCAGCAGCCCACACTGCTGAGTGATTTTGACCAGACGTGCTTAGCAGCCAGGTGTAGAAGCAAAGACGGCAAGTGACTGGATTAGGACAGGTTTGGGATTATCTGGGTGAGAGGCAAGAAGGACAGAAAGTGACAACACGGAGGGTTCTGGCTAGACAGAGTGTGGGCTGGATGAGAGTCCAGTGTGGGCCCTGCGACGTGTACAGGAGAGAGGCAGAGTCCAAAAGACGGGGTCATTGAGAGGCAGGAGGGGTTGGTGGTAAAGATGAGGGAGAAATGAAATAGTCAGAAGCCGGCATCAAGGGTGGCCCCCTGGAGTTAAGATGTCAGAGTTTAGCTTATCTCTGGGATAATCAGACATGCTGCAGAAAAAGAAGACGTTTGCCTTTGAGGAAGTGGAGTAACTTTGAGGATAGGCTCTGGGAGGTCTTTCAGGTGGACCCTAAAGTCTCACTGCAGTGGGAATGACTATGAGCTGGGTGCCAAAAGGCCCCGTGGCCAGGAAGGCTGAGGACCACAGCAACGCCAGGGCGGAAAGCTGAGCAAAGGAGGGGGGAGGTTTTGTGTTGCTGTTTATTTCTGAAAATAAATAAGTAACAGTCTAGGAGTGGCAAAAGGTAGCTGAAGGAATACTTAGCCACCTCTGAGCTCTGAGCTCTGTGGGGTCCAGGAGAGTAAAGATTCTACTTGAGAAGGTTTCAGGGGAAGCCATATTCTTGGGGGAGGGTCAAGTTCCCTCCAAGAGAATGAGAGTTAAGCTCCTTCAAAGATGTTTTATCTCTGTTGGTGAAGCCTCTGGCAGAGTGGGGAGACCTTTCTATACTGACCTTTCCTTCATGGAGGTGGCCCAGCATAGCTTTTCCAGTGTTTTCCTCTCCATGGCACCTTTTCTCTTTTTTTTTTTTTTTTTTTTTTGCTATATATACAAATGATAGGAAAATGGAAAAAATGAAAATGTAGCTTCTCTTTATCAAGTCAAAGCAACATCTGTTTACTGAGCACCTGCTCAGGAAGGTGGATCTTAATCCGGGTCTGGAAATGGTATGTTGAGAAATTCTGTCGTGCACTTACATGCTGGAGATGTGCTTGCTATGACGGGGGGAATTCAGAAACAGAGAGTGCGGCAGCAGGAGCTTCTGAGCACAAGTGGTGCCTAGGCTGAGTCCTCTCTCCATGGCACTCTGGGCAGAGACACAGCCTTTCCCAAGGCTATAATGTGGGAAATACATCAGATGCAGCTGCATGTGGGAATAATGCGGGGAACGGCGTGAGAAGGAGCTGGAGAGGTGTGTCAGCCACAGTGATTAAATCACCTAGAGAGCACGCAGAGATGGGAACAGCGGGGCTCTGGGCCAACCTCAGGCACCCACTCCGATGTTTTGGCATTAGGTGAGGCCGAGGAGCCAGCAAAGGACACTGAGGCCTAGGAGGACAAGCCCTTGACCTTAACTAGGCCTGTGACCTACAGCACGTCATTTTACCTTTGCTGAGGCTCAGCTTTCTCCTCTGTAGGGGGAGGTGGGAGTAGACAATTCCTCAGGCCTTCCCCTGCAGCAGCTCCGATTCTGTGATTTTATGATGTTGTATCACTGTAGCACAATTTATGTAGTTCAGTTTAAATTTTCAGACTGCTCTCAAGTATGTTTATTTGCTTTTTCCAAAGACTACATAAGGAAGAAGGAATAGATAATATTAAACTCACAGATTCAGAGAAGTTTAGTGATTTCAAGTGGTCAGACTACAATGTAGAAGGAGCCAGTACAATAAGTGTGTTTTTATGTTATTTTTGAATGTGTACGTTTGCGTGTCACTACATTTAGGAAGATGAATATGTTAAACTTAACATGGGGAAGACCAGGCCTAAGCACCATAGGCAATTATCCTGTGGGGCCGTATTTATCACAAATAAACAGGACTAAGTTAGCTTTGTATACAATCTGGTGTGTTTATATTCAAGTTCAGAATTAATGAGTATCCAGTATAGTGTTAATCATAATGCTTATAGAATGATGAGGGAAGTGAGGATTGAAAAGAATTCGAAGAGGATAGCATCAAAACTGGAGCTATGTATGCTCAGACCTTCGATTTAATTTCAAGAATAGCCGTTTTCATAACACATTTGAATTTTTAAAAAACTTTATTTGTGGTTTACAATATGGAAGTAATAAACGTTGGTAATTATTTTAAAATTAATACTTGACCCTTTACATATCTATTTATAAATAGCTGCTTAATACATATTTTGGACATATCCTGAGAAAATTGAGGTCATATCATATGTATTAAAAATTAAACATTTAGTGAGTAAATGTGGATTAGAGGGCACATGGTGTGTCCGGTCATAGGCTATAGGTGCATGGACAGATACAGTGAGAAACGAAATCCGAAAATAGCCCTACCTGTACTCAGAGATATACCAATTACAGTTCAATTGTCTTCCAGGACTAGAATATAACAATTCCATAATTTTCTTTGCTTAGATGATTTCAAACACTTATGTCTTCTAATGCCAAAAATCAATTTCCCATTGTCCAAAGTTAGCATTTGCTCTATAACCAAAAGCCATATTATAAAAAGTAGTATTGCTTAATTCAATTTATCTGGAAGGTCTGCAAGATGGAAGTAACGGTGATTGCATCTCTGAGAGGAACTGGGTAGCTCAGGGACACAGTGAGGACAATATAATTTCGGTCCCTTTTGAGTTATGCTCAGATGCATGCTTTGCATACTTAAATATACATAAAATTTGAAAAGTGATTTAATGATTTTCTATTTAAAGATTCCTTTCCACGTAGCCCATTGTCCACCTACCTCCACTCCCTAATTCAAAGAATATTCATTTCTCATCAATTTTGTGATCAGATCTCTTTTAGGATCATGAACATAGTTACTAAGACACTTTAGCTATGAATGTCTATTAATTGTGCCAACAAGCAATAATGTAAAGTTTGAAACACTTTTACACAATTATGCCTTATTAGAAACAATTTGATTGTATTAAATGTGCCTTTTATGTAAATCCATGTAATTATCAATTTAGGAATCGAGGAGCTAAAATTATAGTGTTCTTTCCTAAACAGAGATGCAGGAAAGTGTCACAGATATTTGTACTTAAAGAGAAAATTTACCTCAAAAAACTTAAGGGAGATATTTGCACCAAAATGTATTGTCATTTTTCCAGAATGCACTTATAAAATATTATCTTTATTGTTTTAAGCATTTTCCTTTGTTATAGAATATAATCAATATCTGAAAATTTTTCTCGAGCTTTTACTCTGTGCTAGGAGGTATGAAGGGACCTAGACACATGCACCAGACAGAAAAACAAAGTATTTACTCATGAAAAACGACTTGTTTCATTTAATAATGACAAAACAGGTTAACAGCACTCACTGGCAATATTCAGAGTGTACAGTTTTAGTATAATGTGGTTGATTCTCACATGTTACCAAGGGCAGACAAGATCAAAGCTTCTTTAAGAGAGAAGAATCCAAATTATAGTCTGATTTATATTGGAAATCATCTTTATCTTCACAAAGATCAGTTAAATCACAAGACTGCAATCAGTCCCACAGGCGGATGAGCCTGATTGCTAATGCACAGCTCCCTCCCTCGTGAGAATCTTCAGGAAATGGCACAGGATGTGATACCACCACCAGACTGCAGATGCCTAAGTGTAGGCTCCATGACTTGGGCTTCCCCTGAGCTCCCCATAATGCGTGTTGTGTTTGCTCTCAGTGGGTCTTTAGCAGAAGTCACCGACTGGCTGACTTGACTGACCTGTGGGTAGCCGCCAGATTACCAAACAGCAGATGAAAGGAAGATTCTAAATCAGCAGAGACAAGTTTCTGCCTGGGATGTTCTGATGTGGCAGGAGTCACAGGGTAAACACAAGACAAAATCAAGGAACTTGAATGATCAGCTGAGTGAGTACATGGACAAGTCCATTTCCTGTAAGAAATTTACGGGGAAAATTTAGTAGTTGGGGAACTGGCAGAGACCTTAATATTTGTGAGATATCTTTACGTACAAATAAGTGATGCTTTGATTAGCTGAGTTGATAAAAAGTGAGAGATCCCCTGAAATATAGGAGTCAAGTTAGAAATACGGATGGAGAGGATAAATTAGGACACAGCAATAAAAGAAAACCTAATGGAAACTATAGGATCATTTGGGTTTTCATAAATAATAAATGTATATTTAATTATATTTACACGATATTTCTAACTTGTGGTATTTTTGAGCTTTTCCTATATGTGAGGCATCAAGGTACAGACTTCTTAAACATTACTTTTTTTTTTTTTTTTTTTTTTTTTTTGACCGGTCAGGGGATCA
>NW_007729033.1:239615-241351 GCF_000696425.1 Galeopterus variegatus
GCCAGTGAGCGCACCGGCCAGTCCTATATAGGATCCGAACCCGTGGCGGGAGCGACGCTGCACTCCCAGCGCCGCACTCTCCCGAGTGCACCACGGGGCCTGCCCACACATTACTTTTTTTAATGCTGAGAACAATCCAGTAAGAGAGGAAAAATCATTATCTTTATTTTATGTAATGGGGGAACTATGGCCAGGAAAATGTATTAATTCGCTTAATGTCCCACAGGTAGAATGCCTAGGGATTTGGATTTGCAGTGGCCATATTTCTGATTGTAAATGTCGATAAAACGTTGTGGCAGAGGAAAGCAGCAGGGCTGGGGGTGGTGTTTGGGGTGAGGGTAGAGTAGCTATTTCCATCACCAGGAAAACATCACCTGCAGTCTTTCACGTGGCTGAACTGGGGTGGTGGAGAATCATGCACTTCTTTGGATGACAAATTATTATGTCTTCATCAGTAATCAACCTATGCACTGGCCAAATACACAAAAGTCAGACATGCACTGATTTAAGTGAACAGTATATCATCCTGAATATACTATTATAATTTAGATTTGAGGAAAAGAAAGAAAAACACAAGCAAATATAATTCCTCCCTGCCCCTTGAGGTTTATGGGCATGCAGAGAACACTGTAGGTCCTATGTCCTCTGGTGTACCACACCCTCCTGATCTCTAATTACAGATCTAATACTTCCTTTCCTAAACACCTCAAAAATATTTTGAATGGAATAAATACATTCTACTTACTGTCTCTTTCCTTTCATTTACCTCTCTCTGGCTGACATTTTCTTTCTTCTTCTAAAATAGGACTGTTTTTTTATGACAGCATTTTGAAGATGCTGATGGTTAATTAGTCATCTAATGTTTATTAAAAGGGAGAGGTGGTAAAAACAGTTCTTTGTGAATTGAGCTAGAATGAATAAAGTTCCTGTTGTGTCATTATAACTGATTTGATTTAAAAATATGCAAGTCATTTAAAAACGTTTGTTCTTGTTTCTCTAGATGCAATCTTCCTCCCTTGTCAAGTGAATACACTAAAGATGTTGGATCCAAAAGTCATTTGGTGACAGCTAATCCCAGCATAATTCGGCAAAGGTAAGAGTTTATGGCTTCTGTTTGTGAGGAACTAATAAAGTGGAAGGCTGTTGAAGTATTTAGCATCTTAAAGGCAGTGAGCATAATTCAGACTGGGAAACAAAGAGAAAAAACCATCTGGACAGGCAGGAAGGATGAAGGAGGAAATTGTAAATAAACTAGGCAGGATTAAGGGAATCCAAACAATATTTTATGCTTCTTCTGGGATTCTGTTTCTTCCCTTAAGAGATGGTAGAAATAACATGAGGATCAATTATTTTGCTCAAAGAAGCGGCACAGTATCCTGTTTACTCATTACAACTACTTTCCAATTTGTTGGCTTCAGTCCCAACTTACTGACTGGCAACTGTGAACTGAATTAATATCAAGAATAAAAACAAAGAAACGACCAATCTACCTGCATATGCATGCATTAAAATAGCAATATTTTAAGAATGTACAAGAATAGTGATCAGATCAGATCAGATCATAATATATTTAATCCGATTTGGAAGAGCAGTTTGAAAAATTCTTGTTCTAGTATCAATTCCAGAAATCTTGGCAGCTGCTGTGGGAGCTTCTGGGGGGTCAGTCTCCAGTCAGTGAAACCCGTCAGTGAGCTATCAGCTCCAAGGACTGTTCATTGTTCAGAATGAGTCAATCT
>NW_007729033.1:242156-243735 GCF_000696425.1 Galeopterus variegatus
AATAATACTTTATTTTTACTTAATTTGCATTTTTTATGAATATAAGAAGGGCTGCGTGGGTATTGACTATCAGTATTTCTTCTTTTGTGAATTGTCTGTATGTATTTTTTTGCCTATTTTTTGCTTTCTTTTTTAAGAAAATATTTTTTCCATTTATTTATAGGAACTGTTTATATTAGGGATATTAAGACTTTGTTTGCTATATTTGTAGCAAATATTTTCTCCTAGTCTGTCACATACGTTTTAACATCTATTCTATTGGAGTTTAAAATTTTTTATACAATGAAATTTGTTAAGAGTTTTCCTTTATGGCTTCTTTTATTTTTAAAAAACCCTTTCTTTGGACTATCTTCCTAACCTCCAACCCCATGAAAAAATATTCTGTATTTTCCCAAGCATTTGTAGTTTTAGTTATAGTTTTTATTTTTCATGTTTAAGAAATGTAATCTATGTGAATGTATTTATTTTTATTTTTATAACATTTTACTTTTTCCCAACACATGTTAATTCTAAGAAATTATACAAAAAAGTACAAGGAAGATGAGAACACTTACAGAAATAATTTTCTTTGATGAATTAATTTTTTTTTATTTTCAAATACTTATATATTCACAGGAAATTGTAAAAAGAATATACAAGAAGGTTTCATGTACTCTAAATCCAGTTTTCCTCAAAGGTAATATCTTGTATAACCATAGTCTAATGCTTTGACTATTATTTTGAGCTAGGAATAAAATAGCTTTTAAGAAGGAATACACATTCCTGGGGAGGGAATGAAACATTCAGCATATTGTCTCCAGGAGCAGAAGATTATGTTTTCCCAACTGACTATGTGGAGTTGGTGGTAAGATTTTAAAAAAGAAAATTTAGAGCAAGATTTAGAGCAAATGAGGGAGAGAGGTAGAGACGGGGAAGAAGAGGGTGGAGGGCAGAGAGAGAGAAATTAGGGAGAGAGAGAGAGAGAGAGAGATTGTGTTTTTAAGGGAACAAATATAACTACAAATGGAGTAAGGACAGGGTCACAACTTAAATCGAAAATTAAATATTGAAGAGGAAATGCACCTGCTGATTAGGACAAGTTCAATATGAAGAAAAAATGTGTGGACAAGCAAAGATTGTTATTATAATATTAGTACACATTTAGTTAACATTTCTATGTGCCAACTTCTGTGTTCTTTATATACGTTGCTTCACTTAATCCACAGAACAATCCTAATAGATTAAAAACTATTTTCACTTATGCATTTTACAGAAGTAACTGTTGACATGGTAGGTTGAGAAACCTGCTTATACTCACAGCTATTAGTAATTGATCTGGGACTTCACTCAGGCCTCTCTTATTCCATAGCCCATGTTTTTAGCCAGTGACCATTGTGCCATCTGATCTTCCCAGGTGATCTGTGTATTGCACAAAGAGGCAAAAGAGTTTTCACAGGTGATAAATCATTTGGAAAAATAAATGAAAGTTTCCTCATTTAAAAACATGTATTCAGGGCCGGCCTGGTGGCGCACTGCTACAGTGCGCCGCTTGAGAGCATGGCGGCGCTCCCGCCGAGGGTTCGGATCCCACATACAGACC
>NW_007729033.1:243964-245587 GCF_000696425.1 Galeopterus variegatus
GAGTGTGGAGATAATAGCAGGAAGAACAATTGTTTATTTCATTTATGCGCTTTTTAAAAAATAATTTGAGCTTTGAGGAAAATAAGTTGGGTCCAAAAAGGTTATGGCAATTTCTCTTTAAATTTTATGACTCATGTCACAGATTGTTTCTTAAACTTCTGCATCTCTTCTGCCATCTGACTCCATTTTCTTTTCTCTCCAAACTCAGAGCAGCTTATCAGTGCTTGCATAAAGGCTTGGCAGTCATTGACAGCCATTCATTCTAACATTGGCAATGATATCTGGGGATTTGAAGTCAGATGTTAAAACTGGAACAGGAGATAGCAAGTAGGAAATAGAAAAGACATGGCTCTTAAAAGGATATGAATCTATAGAATTTGTGTCTGAGAGGCGATATTACGTAGTGGTGAAGAACACAAGTTTTGACTTTGAACAGATTTGTTTTCAAATTCTAGTGGCAATGCCAGTAAGTACTTCTACTTTCTAGATGTGTGGCCTTAATGATGTAACTTCCTATCTGTCAATTGAGGATAAAATTACTCACCTTGAGCATTGTTGAGAGACATAAATGAGATAGTGTAGCTGTATCAAGTAGAAGCTATGCTGACTGTGATATCCAAAATAGCTACTCAAGAGTACTCTCTTATTGCAGTATATTTTGTTCTTAAATAAAACACATTTTTAAATGCATTATTGGACTCATCCAATTTAGGGAAATCTCCAAGGGTATCTGCTTACCTTCTCCCCAACCCCTGATTAAAAAAAGAAAACACACACACACACACACACACACAAAACAGAAAATCAGGGAACTAAAACTAGACCAAGCACTGTGAACTATCAAATTCAGATACCAAAGCTTAGAACAGAAGACCAAACCCTGGACTCATCATATCAATGTGTGTCCCATATTAAGCCCTGAGAAGGGGCCTAATAAGGTCCCAGGTCAGTAGCAGCCCCTGGCTTCCAGTAGAAGCAAACACAAATTTCTTTGGGAGGAAAGCTCTCAGAATTTCCCATATCACGTTCAAGCAAATATAGCCCATAAGCAAGCACTCAAATGCACACAAGCCATCAATAGTGAGAGTTCTCAAAAACAAAAAGCAAACAAAAATAATAGATATAAATATGCAAGAACTCACTGGATTGTCAGATGCAGTATATAACTAAATATGCAATCTTTGTAGAAAAAATAAATAAGAACGAGAAACCTGGAAGAGAATTTCAAAATTAACTAGGTAGACTTGAAAAAAAAAACAAATTGAATTTTAGAAATGAAAAATGATGGTTGAAATGGACAGACATGAAATTAGACATAACTGAAGAGAGAATTGGTAAACTGGAAGATAGAGCAAATAACTCTCCAGACACTAGAATAGAAAATATGAAGGCAAGAAAATGAAACATCGAGGATGTTTTTTTTTCTTTTTCTTTCCCTTTGTGAAGCACTAATCCCCAGCATTAAATAGCAGATCAGATCAAACATTACTCTAAAAGCATAATTAGTACATAATTTATAAATAAATATTAGAATAGGCTAAATTCTCATGGTACTTTCACGCAGATCCACTGAGAGGGGGTTGTATCCCAGTGAAAAAGCCATCCCCTAGCAAAGGGTATCAG
>NW_007729033.1:246169-247440 GCF_000696425.1 Galeopterus variegatus
AAAAAAAAAACAAATTGAATTTTAGAAATGAAAAATGATGGTTGAAATGGACAGACATGAAATTAGACATAACTGAAGAGAGAATTGGTAAACTGGAAGATAGAGCAAATAACTCTCCAGACACTAGAATAGAAAATATGAAGGCAAGAAAATGAAACATCGAGGATGTTTTTTTTTCTTTTTCTTTCCCTTTGTGAAGCACTAATCCCCAGCATTAAATAGCAGATCAGATCAAACATTACTCTAAAAGCATAATTAGTACATAATTAATAAATAAATATTAGAATAGGCTAAATTCTCATGGTACTTTCACGCAGATCCACTGAGAGGGGGTTGTATCCCAGTGAAAAAGCCATCCCCTAGCAAAGGGTATCAGGTTGTGAATCTTTACACAGGCTTTATGTTGACATGCAATATATTGAGACCTCTGGGCCAATAATTTGTACCAACTTTCTCCCAGCCACCACTCCTCAGCCCTCTTTTCAATGTTTTCTTTAGTTGTATATTTCTCCTGAGTGTTAGTGCGTTTCCATTTCAGCGGAAGAAAAAATGTACAGAAAAATTGCTGGAAGCCAGTAGGACAGCATTGGCGTGTGATCTAAGATAAGTTGCTTAACCACTCTGCATGTAAGGTGATAGGAAAAATTTTCTTAGTAGTTGTCACCAGAATATTTCAAAAGTGTGTGTGAACTATATCTGGTTAACTTCTGGGGACCAGGGAGAGACTCAGGGGCCTGGTATTTGGTTCCAAAGTTGGATCTTAGCAATAGGAAAATGTGGAATTGTTGGGATGAGCCAAAAGAGAGGAGATGAGGAGAGAGGGGTTGGAGAAAGGAGAGGTGGTGAAGGAGCAGGACAGAAATCTTTGGGAACCTTAGGCAGGTTGGCTAGAAAAGAACTGAAATGTCTAAAATCAGTTGTAAATTGTTCTTCAGAAAAGTATGTGTCCTGAGACTGTTTCTCCTTAATCCTCTTGTTACGTTGCTTGATCTCGCCGCCAGATGCACACAGAAGCCAATGAGATGGTACCAGCTTTTGAGAAAAGAAAAAAGCTTTACTGTGAGGTTGACCAGCAAGGAGACAGGAGGCAAAGGTCAAATCTGTCTTCCTGACCCAGGGACGGGTCAAGTTTTAAGGAGTACTGGGCAAAATTGGTTGGCTAGCTTCAAATCAGGACATACGACTCAGCAAAAGTGGACTGGCCAGCTCTAGGTCAGCCCATATACGGTAATGGAAGCTGGGTGCAGATCTGGCTTGCTGAAAGAGCTCTC
>NW_007729033.1:247777-252758 GCF_000696425.1 Galeopterus variegatus
GTGGTCGGTGCGCTCACTGGCTGAGCGCGCTGCGGCCGGTCACAAAAAAAAAAAAAGACAAAAAAAAAATAAAAAGTTCATGGAAAGATTCGTGTTACCTTGTAATTCTATTTTTCCATGAACTTTTTGAAGAACCCTCATATATTAATTCATTTTTGTATGTGATATTAATATGTTTGTGCACCTGTGTGTGTGTGTGTGTGTGTGTAAATGGTGGAGGGATTGTGTTTCATTCTTCTGGGATCAAGATAGTCTGTGCTCTGGATAATGGCACTGGGCGGGCAGAGAGGACCTTGGAAATGTAACCCTCCCAGGGGTTTTCACATTGAGTTCTGGGAAATGCTACATTTGTACTCCCGCATGCTCCCTTTGGAATGTGGAGACACCCTTTTGACTTGCGAAGATAATTTGTTCCAGCCAAAGCATGTGCACCCCAGCTTAACTGTGGGAGGCAAACTTAAGTGTATCGTGTGAAACTGGCTAATTATCTTACAAACTCCAAATGTGCCAAGAGCTTCTTTGGGCAAGATGTTAGGGGTCCATCTGTGAACAATTACACTTCACAGAGTTGATTATGTATTCAGGGATTTCAGATTGTTCAGCTATTAATGAACTTTCCTAATTATCCTCATGAAAAAGGATAAAACAATAATAATTGTTTATTAGTAGGTCTGTGACTATTTCTATAGTCTCTGTGAGAATTACTTTATTGTTAAATTTATATTTGTAATTAATTTACTGGAGAATATAAACCATGCAGATTAAATACAATATAATTTCAGAAATTACTAATTGTATTGTATTTGGTTATATACTTATTAAAATAATCACATATTCTTATTGAAAAAAGGTTTGCTTTCCAACTTGAATTATAAGAACATGTCTGTAAATTTCTATTACTAAATTGCTTAATTTTTTAAATTGACATTTCTTTAAATCAGAGCTTTCTTGTTTGATTGGATCTATAAATCATGATATGCATTTTAAACTTTTTTTTACTATTAGCTTTCATATCTAGATCTCTATAAGACATACACCTGCATATAGACAACAATGATGGAGGAGACACATCTTAAAAATCAGAGTCATAATGTAAATTGTTGACAAGGGCAGAATATAAATTGGTAAGAGAGATGTCATATTTGATAAGTATTATTGCAAGTCCTGATGAAGGGAAAGGCAGAGGGAAGAAAGGGATGCCCACAAGATAAAATTACCATATTTGATTGATTACGAGAGGCACGGTTTTTCATATTTTAACATATATGAAACTGAGCTGCCTCCTAACAGTCCCTGTTGACCAGCTGGAAGCTGAGGCATAGTTAACTCTGCAAGAGCGAGAGCCACCTTCATCATAGCCACTCCTGTGTTACCATCCCAATTGAGTTATGTGCATTTGGTACTGCACATGTTGAGTTTGATTGGCATTTAAAACATCTCCAAAAAGACTGAATACCTATTGTGTATAAAGATGGAAAACACAGTGATGGGGTATAAGTTTGATTTATAAGCAACTGATTTCATAGAAATAATGGAACCAATTTTATATTTTCTTGTAAAGCAGCAAGATAAAAGAAGAAAATACCCACAAGTAGATGGTTTATTGTAAGTGGTTACTAAGACATGTGCATGCCAAACAATACAAATGAAAGCAGGAAAATTGCTCAGTTCCTTAGAATGGATGAAAGAAGTGTCAAAGTAAGAGGCTTATACACAACGTTATTACGAAAACACTGAGTCACAGTTTTATCGGCAGTGTTGTTTTCCTTTATTATTGATAAATAATATAGCATCTTAGATTCAATGAAATATAATCTCTTTTAAATAAACAACATCTGCCAATTACTCTGAAATAAAAATGATCAGATAGAAAACAAAAGAGTGAATGTTTAGAGGAAGTGACACACAGAAGAAAGAAAACAGGAGACAGTGCATTACCATTAGGTGCGTGGAACCCACACACTGAGAGGCGAGTAATGCAAATAGCATCTTCCTGAGTTTTCAGTGAAAACGTTTAAGACAGACAAGTGATTTGCTTCAATCAGGTAGTAAGTGGCACAACTGGAGTTTGAACCTAGGTCTTTGGATTCTCTTTTCTTTTTTGGGGAAGTAGTTGGAGAAATACCACCTAGGGGGTTATAGTTTGTACCAATTAGCTGTGTCTCACTGTGAGAGAAGAGAAAACTCCAAGAAGTCAATAATGAGTTCACCATTTAAAAGGAAAAGGGAGTTTACCGTTTAAAAGGGAAAGGGAAGATTTATTGACTTAGAAATAATTGGGTGAAACTCCTGAGAAGGCAAAAGAGAATGATTTATGATTTTGTACTTTGTATTTCAAAGATTCTGACAGTAACAGAAGATATG
The DNA here is from genome assembly GCF_000696425.1 of Galeopterus variegatus. Lineage (NCBI taxonomy): Eukaryota > Metazoa > Chordata > Mammalia > Dermoptera > Cynocephalidae > Galeopterus > Galeopterus variegatus. Next base: position 250,142 of record NW_007729033.1, read on the forward strand.
AGAAGGTCAAAAAATACATGCTCAATAAATGTTAAAAAAAAAACAAAAAAACCCGCAATACCAAAAAAACCCACAATACAAAACACCACAGTAAGTCCCAAGATTACTACTTTAGCATGATGAATTAGCAGGAAAAAGATCACAGGACCCTACAAGTTAGTACAGGGAACCTTTTTATTAACAAAAAAACCCGCAATACAAAACACCACAGTAAGTCCCAAGATTACTACTTTAGCTTGATGAATTAGCAGGAAAAAGATCACAGGACCCTACAAGTTAGTACAGGGAACCTTTTTATTAATGTCTACTTTACAATATTTCCTATTTCTAGTTGATTTTTGGAGCTGTTGAAAACAGAAGCATCCTATCACAAAATAATTGCTTGTAGTGGTAGATTGAAACTAAACCCTAACCATTTCTCTAACGTATAAACGGTGATTACTCATTTCCAGGATAAATTGTGATTGCTCTCCTTACTAGGTTCTCTGCTTCTATTACCAACCACCTTTCACAGTCAATTCTCACAGCCACCTTATCCCTTGATATTTTGACCGTGAGGCCTTGCTCTTTAAATTCTTAAAATTGCCTTCCTTCAGATGAGGCCAAGTCATCATCATCTACCTCCCACACTTCCCCAGTGTGCTCTGTAGCAGTCCTCCTCCAGTGGTCCCTCTCCTCCAGACCACTCCTGCCAGCTCCACAGGTATTGGCCTTTGCTCTCCTTATTAGGGACCACATAAAGCTTGGTGCCTTTTTTTCCTTATATTGGAATAGTTTCTTCTCTTTATTGCTTCCATCACCTTCCATTATCTGTGTTTAACAAACCAAAGTGTTGGCAATTGGCGAGCTCCTTCAGGTGCTACTAAGAATCGGTAGGCAATCCCACAGCGTTCTCACGTCCGTCACTCTCCCACTTTCTATATAACTGTAGAGTGTCTCTTCTTCTCAGACCTCCAACACCACTCCTCATCCCCCTCCTCCAAGGCAATAACCTTGCTTCCTACTTCCCTGAGAAAAGAGAAAGGACAGGAAGGAAACATCCCTGCTTTCACCCTCATAACCAAATTCCCTATATCTGTGACCATAGACTTACAATCACTATGTGCCCAGGATCCCAGTCTGTCCTGCATGGAGTTAATGTAAGTCTCATTTCTTCTCCTTCCTTCCTTCCTCTCTCCCTCCCTCCCTCTCTCCCTTCCTTCCTTCCTTCCTTCTTTTTTTAAAGGCACCTATTTCTAATACAACTTCCCAAGTTTTAGTCAGTTGTTTAAATGGCTTCAACAGCATTCATCAGTACCAACCATCAATTCCAGCTTTTTAAAGGGTGGAGACTAAAGTCTTCGTACATGTTCTGATGCAGGGTCGTTACCCTGGAATCTCCCTTCACCATCATCCCAGGGGTTCCTTTCACCTTTTACCTGTGTTGGATCTTCTCATTCCTGTCACCTGTATCTTCTCTGTTGGATGCTCTTTTTCAGTGTGGTGGTGCACAGTCTCCAGTAGCTTCCTGAGAAAAGGTACAAACAAGGGAAGTAAAGACTTTGAGACCTTGCATGTCTGAAATTATCTTTATTCTACTCTTATACTTGATCGATATTTTTGCTAGGAGTTTATTTCTAATTGGGAAATCCTTTTCTTTTAACATTTTGAAGACAATCCTTCAATGTTTTCTATAGTCAGTGTTGCTTTTGGGAAAATTGATGCCATTCTGATACGTGATCTTTTGTATATGACCTGGATTTCTACTTCCCCCTGCATCCCCCACCCCCACCCCGGTCATACTTTGAAATTTCACACCGATGTGCCTGGCCATTGGCCTGTTTTCATTCCTTGTGCTGGCACTCAGTGGACCTTTTCAGTCTGCAAGCTTATGTCCTCCCATTTTGGAAATTTTTCTTAAGTTGTTTCCTGACTCCACATTGCCAATTGCAGTGGTCAGTTGTCAGTTCTCATCTCATTTGGCCTGTCAGCACCATAGGACACATTTGCTTCTTCTTCATTTTGAGGCCACTACTTCTTAGTAGCTTTTGCTGGTTTCTTATCTCCTAAACCTGTAAATATTGGAGTGGTCCAGAAATCTATCCTCTGATTTTCCTTTTCTGTATTCACTCTCTACAGGATTTTGTCCAGTCTTGTGGCTTTCGATACTATCTATACTGTGGTGACTTCTAAATTTGTACTGCATCTAGGAACTATTCCTTTATCTTAAGACTCATATTCTTTTCTGTATTCACTCTCTACAGGATTTTGTCCAGTCTTGTGGCTTTCAATACTATCTATCCTGTGGTGACTTCTAAATTTGTACTGCATCTAGGAACTATTCCTTTATCTTAAGACTCATATACTCCACTCTCAGCTTGGCTAATCTATTTGGATATCTAATATGAATATCAAACTTAAAATAAGCAGTACAAAACTCCTATTCCCTTTACCCCCAAAACCTGTGTATTCTGCAATATTCTCCATCTCCAAAAATGGAAACTCCATTTTTGAGTTGCTCAGTTCAAAAACCCTGGAGTTTTCCTTGACTTATTGATTAAATTGATTGCCAAATTATGGTGGACCTACTTTCAAACATTGTGACATTTTTCATCTTTCCCACTTACAGTGCTTTGAT
>NW_007729033.1:253396-254614 GCF_000696425.1 Galeopterus variegatus
TGGTGGACCTACTTTCAAACATTGTGACATTTTTCATCTTTCCCACTTACAGTGCTTTGATCCAGGCCACCATCATACTCTTCTGAATTATTTCGATAGTCTACAATGAGTTTTTATATTTCCACCTTTACCTCTTGTGCCCTTTAGTAGGTTATTTCCTCTCAGCTACAAACTTTCTTTCCTGTACTCTGTTTTGTGATGCTGAAACCAGGACTCTACAAATCGCACTTCTCCTTTGCCAGCTAGCTCCCTGTGAAGCTTTCCGATTGGGGGCACTAGAGGAAGACTGTGGGAGGCTGGAGAGGTAAGAAGAGATTTGCTCCTTCTTGTTGGTGTCCTGTAAGTTTCCTGTCTCCTTGTGGGTCCTGTGAGCATCACCCTAGCGACCATTCTTTTCCATCGTAGTAGGTGAGTCCAATTGGCAGTTTTTCCAACACAATTAAACCAGTCAACAAGCTGATAAGAGATTCTTATCCTTGTCATTTAATAACTTGGCATTTGCAAAACCACATCAAGCCAGTCTAAGCATGAAGCCTGCTGCATTAAGTAGAAGAAAAGAAGAAGAAAGTCTATACTTGGCCACGTCAAACTTATGCTTCCTTCCTTATTCTTTTCGGGCATTTTCTCCCCATGTGGGCAAGTTTTTTTGCTTTGAATTTTTGTTTCAGCCATAACAGTTATTTTCTGTAATGCTCCTCAGCTTAGAAAAAAAATGGCTTATACTAATTAATTTGATAAAAATTGTTTGCCTCTTACCTGTCTNAGGATTTTCAGCAAGGCATGGGTCTTTGGAAAAGCATGTGCAGTATTATAGCATAATTGCATATTTGAATACTCATATTTGGAAAATTTAAGAAATTTTCTTATTATTTTTCACAACTCAAATTACAGAAAGTCAAGCTTACCAACATATTTTTGGTTGTTTGAGATATGCAGGTTTATGATTCTTAGAAGTCACACTTTCCTTGGGAAGTGCATCAGAATCTGGAGAGGCAGTGGCTCAAGCGATCTTAATGTTTATTAAAGATGAGTTTGGGTTAAAGAAAAGTGAGAGAAACTCTGCTTTACATTACCGCCACCCCTCCATTTTGGTGTCCATTTCCCTGTTCCCAGCGGTATGGTGTTCCTCAGTTACAAGAGCCCTGTCCCCCAGTCAGTGCTCTGTGACTCACATCTTCCTGACTCAATGCCTAGCCGATTTTCTTCTCCAGGTGCTAG